>NC_082699.1:50735059-51035059 GCF_949987515.2 Delphinus delphis
ACTGAGCCTGCGCTCTAGAGCCCATGAGCCACAACTACTGAGCCCGCATGTCACAACTACTGAAGCCTGTGCACCTAGAGCCCGTGCACTGCAACAAGAGAAGCCACCGCAATGAGAAGCCCGCGCACCACAATGAAGAGTAGCTTCCGCTCACCTCAACTAGAGGAAGCCCATGCACAGCAACAAAGATCCAATGCAGCCAAAAATAAATAAATTTATAAAAAAATAAAGTGATAGAAAAAAAAATCAATGAAACTAAGAGCTGGTTCTTTGAAAAAAATAAACAAAATTAAACCTTTAGCCACACTCATCAAGAAAAAAAGAGAGAGGGTGCAAATAAATAAATTCAGAAATGAAAGAGAAATTACAACCAAATCACAGAAATACAAAGGATCGTAAGATTACTATGAACAATTATATGCCAATAAAATGGACAACTTAGAAAAAAAATGGATAAATTTCTAGAAATGTCCATCTCCCAATACTGAATCAGGAATAAATAGAAAATATGAACAGACCAATTATCAGTAATGAAATTGAATCAGTAACAAAAGACCTTACAATAAACAAAAGTCCAGGATCAGACAGCTTCACAGGTGAATTCTATGAAACATTTAAAGAAGAGTTAACACCTATCCTTCTCAAACTATTCAAAAAATTGCAGAGGAAGGTACATTCTATGAGGCCAGCATCACCCTCATACCAAAACCAGGCAAAGACACACACACACACACACAGACACACACACACATTATAGGTCAATATCCCTGATGAACATAGATGCAAAATTCCTCAACAAAATATTAGCAAACCAAATTCAACAATACATTAAAAGGATTATACACCATGATCAAGTGGGATTTATCTGCAAATCAGTCAACATGATACAACACACTAACAAGTTGAAGAATAAAAACCATATGATCATCTCAACAGATGCAAAAAAAGCTTTTGACAAAACTCAACATCCATTTATGATAAAAACTCTCAACAAAGTGGGTATAGAAGGAACATATATCAACATTATAAAGGTCATATATGACAAACCCACAGCCAACATCGTATGCAATGGTGAAAAGCTGAAAGCATTTCCTCTAAGATCAAAAACAAGACAAGGATGTCCACTCTCACCACTTTTATCCAACATAGTTTTGAAAGTCTTAGCTACAGCAATCAGACAAGAACAAGAAATGAGAGTAAGCCCAACTGGATAGGAAGAAGTAAAACTACCACTGTTTGCAGATGACATACTCTATAGAGAAAATCCTAAAGATACTATCACAAAACTATTAGAATTAATAACTGAATTCATTAAAGTTGCAGGGTACAACATTAATATACAGAACTGTTGCACTTCTATACACTAATAACAATCAAAAAGAGAAATTAAGAGAACAATGCCATTTACAATGTCATCAATAAGAATAAAATGCCTAGGAATAAATCTAACCAAAGTGGTAAAAAACTTGTGCTCTAAAAACTGTAAGACGTTGATTAAGGTAATGGAAGACTACACAAACAAATGGAAAGATATACTGTGCTCATGGACTGGAAGAATTAATATTGTTAAAATGACCATACTACCCAAGGCAATCTACAGATTAAATGCAACCTCTATCAAAATATCAAAGGTATTGTTCACAGAACTAGAACAAATAATTCTAATATTTGTAATGGAAACACAAAAGTCACTGACTTGCCAAAGCAATCTTTAGAAAAAAGAACAAAGGAGTAGGTATCACACACCCCTATTTCAAACTGTCCTACAGAGCTACAGTAATCAAAACAGTATGGTACTTGCACAAAAACAGACACACAGATCAACAAACAGAATAGAGAGCCCATAAATAAACCCACACTTATATGGTCAATTAATCTATGAAAAAGCAGGCAACAATATACAATGGGGAAAAGACAGCCCTTTCAATAAATAGTGTTGGGAAAGCTGGATGGCTACATGCAAAAGAATCATACCTGACTACTTGCTCACACCATATACAAAAATAAACTCAAAATGGATTAAAGACTTAAATTTAAGACCTGACACCATAAAACTCAAGCAATGCACTCTTTGACATTAGTCTTAGTAATATTTTTTGGATCTGTCTCCTCAGACAATGGCAACATAGTAAAAAATAAACAACATAGTAAAAAATAAACAAAAATAAACAAATGGGGCATCAAACTTAAAAGCTTTTGCACAGTAAAAGAAACTATCAACAAAATGAAAAGGCAGCCTACAGAATGGGAGAAGATATTTGCAAATGACATATGATAAGGGGTTAATATCCAAAATATACAAAGAACTCATATAATTCAACATCAAAAAAACAAAGAACTCCATTAAAAAATGGGGAGAGGACTGAACAGACATTTTTCCAAAGAAGACATACAGATGGCCAGCAGTTATATGAAAAGATGCTTAATGTCACTGGTCATCAGGGAAATGCAAATCAAAACCACAATGAGGTATTACCTCACACCTGACAGAATGGCTATCATCAAAAAAGACAACAAATAAAAAGTGTTGGCAAGGGTGTGGAGAAAAGGGAACTCTGGTGCACTGTGAGTGAGATTGTAAATTGGTGCAGCCACTATGGAAAACAATATGGAGGTTCCTCAAAAAATTAAATGTAGAATTTCCATATGATCCAGTAATTTCACTTTGGAGTACTTACCTAAAAAAAATAAAAACACTAATCAAAAATATATACGCACACCAATGTTCATTGAAGCATTATGTATAACAGCCAAGACATGGAAAGCAACCTAAGTGTCCATCAATAGACAAAGAAGATGTGGTGTGTATATATGTATACATCTGGTACATATATATGTACACACAGACTGGAATATTACTCAGTTATTTAATAAAAGAAATCTTGCCATTTGCAACAACATGGATGGATCTAGAGGGTCTTATGCTAAGTGAAATAAATCAGATAGAAAGAGACAAATACTGTATGACTGCACTTAATTGTGGAATCTAAAAAACAAAATAAACAAACCAAACTAAAAACAGGCTCATAGATAAAGAACAGATGAGCGGTTGCTGGGGGTGTAAGGGGGCACAAAATAAGTGATGGGAATTAAGAAGTACAAATCTCCAGTTATAAAATAAATAAGTCATGGGGATGTAATATGCAGCATTCGGAATATGGTTAATAATATCATAATAACTTTGTATAGGCACAGATGGTTACTAGGCTTATCATGATTATTTCATAATTACACAAACGTCAAATCATTATGTGGTATACCTGAAGCTAACATAATACTGTATGCCAACTATATTTCAATTAAAAAAATTTTAAATAGGCTTGTATATAATTTTATGAGTACTGGTACTTTTAATCCAATAGGACAGAATCCCAAAATGGTAGGAAAATTTCAATCTTGCCACTTCTTTTCAGAATAACAGAAATAATTTGCACCCACTCCAGTATTTTAGAATATCTATTTCCCTACATCCTCAAAAGCACTGGGTATTACTCTGCCTTAAAATTTGCCAATCTAATGAAAGATATTAATTATATTTTGTCATTTTAATTTTTATTTTGACTAGTAATGAGGATGAACATCTTACTTACCAGCTATTGGGGTTATAAATTTACTGCTATAATGCTATTCTTATCTGCTGATTATTTTTTCTTGTCAGTTTGCAGACAATTTTTATACATGAAAGATATTAACTCATTGTCATAAATCAATCTTTATTTTTTTACCTAGTTTAAATCATCTTTGGCCACTCAAATATGTCTGTGTTTTTCAGGTTTTCTATTTTTCCTAGGAATATCTTCTCTACTGCAATTCTTCTCTTAAATTAATTTCTAATGTTTTAATAGCATTATTTACATTTAAGTTTTTCAATCTATTTGGAATTATTTTCATGTGTGATATGAGGTAATTTTATTCCCTTCCAGAAGAAGAGCTGGTTTTGCCAAACTGACCACTTAAATAACTGATCTTTTTCTCAGAGAAACAAAATGCTACCTTTGCCTTATATTGAGTTCCCACATATGCGTGGATCTGTATCTGGCCTCTTTATTCTATTCCATTGATACCTTTGTCTATTCCTAAGCCAAACTGTATTGTTTTAATTATGATGGCAGCTTCCATCTTATTGTTCATCACATAGGACCTAATACTGAGAAACAGTGAATGTTTGAACAAGATACACCTGGTGTAGAAGAAAAAATGTTAGTGTTCAAATCAGAAACTATGAACTGAAACTTTCACAGCAGTCAAGTAACTTTGAAATTACTTCTTCCATCAGAGCTTGTTGATGTCTTAACTTTTTACCCCTAAGTATTTACTATAAGTATTTTTTTAATCTGAGTGTGAGCATTCTGTAAAAGGCAAAAACTATAGGGGCTAAGTAAAAATAGGTCAGAAGTTACCCAGGGTTTGGGGTGGGGAGAGGGAACTGACTGCAAAGGGTGACCGGGGTAGTTCTTCAAACCTGGAAATGTTCTGTATCTTGACTGTGGTGGTGGTTAAATGACCATATACATTTGTTAGAGCTCATCAAAAAAAGTGTGAATTTAATTATATACCAAGTATATCTTAATAAATTTGACTTAAAATATATGAATGTTAATATGTCATTTTTTCTATATTTTGGGGATAAAACTTGATCTACTTCCTGCAATACACAGAGCTGGAATCCAAGCTTGACTTTGTTTTAACCCCCTGTAACAAAACAAAAGCAGAATTTTAGGGGGAAATGTAGGCACTCCTGTCACTGCTGCATTTTGACTTTCTGTCTTATGAAGAAATCACCCTAGGGAAGCAATTCACTCTCTTACATAGGGTCACAGATTTTATTACAATTCCCAACAAGCATTCTATGCACTGTGAAAGATACTGACATTTTCCTAAAGCTAGAGGTTAGAGCTGGAGGTCTGGTCCTCAGTAGCATCTAAGCACTAATTTTCCACTTAAGGAAACTGAGGCTGAATAAGGTTAAAATTGGCAGAGCTACGGAGCTACAGTGTTTTTGTTTCCACTTTCTCTACTTTTGTCAGTGCATTTTAGGACAAAACTGTTGTAGTTGACTCTTACTAGAATATACAAGCTAACAACTAGACCATGTCTCAAAAACCAGATCCCAAAAGCAAGGGAAGATTGATGAGCACTTCTGCAGAGAGCCAGCACCAGTCTCAGTCCCAGACATAGGGACAGGAGGCTCATCCTGGTAATCTACTGAAACAGCCCCGATGGCAGCTCCAGATTTAATGTTATCAGGGTTTATCCTAGAGGAGTTAGTTTTCAGAGTCAGAACAAGGAGGAGGGAAGGGGAAGAGACTAGGTTTAAGAGATATCATGACAATGTGCCTGCTTTTTCTCACTTGTAAAAATGTAGGCTATCTGGAAGTAAACTGATAGGAGCCATCCTGAATTAACAGATTATCACTAATACCTTTTAGCCACTTGTACTGAACTGCAGAATAAATTTACAGATTTTTATTCCTAGTACCATTCTAGTCTTCAGATGATTTTGTTAAACTTTCCCTATACTTGAATTTACATTATACTACATTAATTTTTATATTCATTATTTGGACAAGATAACTCAGCATATTAAAACAATATGGCATATTAATAACCCACTGCCAATAAGATGGCTTTTCCTAGATCTTCCTTATGGATAACTTTTCCCCTTAAAAAATCCCAAGGGTGGGGCTTCCCTGGTGGCGCAGTGGTTGAGCGTCCGCCTGCCGATGCAGGGGACACGGGTTCGTGCCCCGGTCTGGGAAGATCCCACATGCCGCGGAGCGGCTGGGCCCGTGAGCCATGGTCGCTGAGCCTGCGCGTCCGGAGCCTGTGCTCCGCAACGGGAGAGGCCACAACAGTGAGAGGCCCGCGTACCGCAAAAAAAAAAAAAATTCCAAGGGTGATAAAGTTTCTCACAGTGGCCCTGATATTTCTTTCAAGTGGGGTATCCCTTTCTATAGATTGAAGAATATCAAGGTGATATTACTAATAAATGAAGTAATAAATGCCATCAAGTAGTTTAGAAAAGAACACTCGAAATGTTGGAACTATTCAAAATAGAGTGGGCTGCCTTCAGAAAGGAATTCCTAGAAATGTTCAAGATGAACCTAGATGCTTTCTTTCTTTTGTTCATTCACCATTCCTTTATTGAGCACCTGAAGATTCTTGCCAGGCGTATGGTTAAAGGAGTTCCTGCCGGGGGATGAGTCTGGACTCAATGGCCTTTAAAGTTTCTTACATTTCTATGCTTCTTGATTCCATGTTTCCACATTTTTATTCAGAATTTTCAGTGGAAGACAATAGGCCATGTGTAACTCACTGGTTTCATAATTTCATCTTCTATGGGTGAATAATTTCCCACCATACCTTTGCCATGTAAAGATGACAATAAACACCTTTACAAGGTTTCACTGATTTATGAAAATCATAAAAATGGCAAATGTAAATACCTCTCATAACATTTCACTTTGACCTGAACTATATAAATCAGGATATTTCATAATTCTACAACAAAAATATATTGTCACTACTATACATGAGGAAATAAGTAAAAATTGTATGTATAATTATGTACGTGTTAACTTTGCATCAGTGTATACCATTAAAAGGCATATAGAATCAACACTTCTCAGTAGCAGGGAAACTGTTAAGAGTTGCCAAGAAAAAAAAAAACAGGATATGCTTCTTAATCATTGTATGCATAGAGCGAGAAACTGGGGATGAAATAATTGATCTCAAGGAGGATAGCAAAGTATTTTTCCTCCTCATTCTTTAGTAAGCAACCTCATTCTCCAGTAACACAACGGAAGCTTATGTGCTGTAGCTGTTAATAAAAGTATTCGGTTATTTGGGACAGAAAGAACTTCAGAATCTGAATAGAACAGAGAAAAGCTTGTCTCTGTAGTTACTGTTGGAAAGAAAGACAGCGATCTATTTATACCTGAGGTAGTGATAGAATGAACTGGTAACTAGGTGGTACCAGTGGTAATGGTAACTAGGTGACAACATCAGTTAATAACTAAGGCTCCTGTCTACCTTGGCAAATTGCAAGAGGATCAGAGATTGGCTAAATATCATGCTGGGAAATTCAGGACAGGCATCTGTTTATCTTCTGTATGCCTGTTTATCCCATCCAATTAGCTGAATTATTTTCATTCATCTCTGCATTTTGCCCTTTATATTAAACCCTAATAATAGACACTGAAGTCTAGATTTTCAACCAGAGTAATAATGCAATTATTGTAATATGGAAGTCACTAGTATCTTTAGAAATGGGAGATAATGGAGATATGTAAGAAAATTAAATTCAAATATAACTAAAAATAGCCCTTTTTAGATTTTTTCAAACACTGACTAAAAGTAGCACTCACAGTTTTAATTCCTTCTAAATATTTTGAGATGAACTCAAAGGAGGCAGAAGTGGTTGACTGACAGTTCAACAACTGTCCTTTTTACTCTGTAGTGAGGACTGTCATTAAGGGAAGTGGGTAAATGCTAATAACAGAAAGAAGTAAGAAACACTGGGCAGGGAACTACAGACCTGTCCTTGGGAACTACAATGTTGCTCTACCTTAAAAGGGATACTTAAAAGCTCAATTAAGTAATTTTCATCACTTGCTTTCCTCTTCTTCAGAAAAGACATTACTTATTTGTAGGAGTAATATGCAGGTTTTGTTTTGTTTTGTTTTATTTAGCAGGAGAGTACTACAAATGTATCTTTCCTAGATACTAGATACAAATGCACATATATTTATTTGTTTCTCTTCCTGAAAACGTCCAGAAGGGCAATGGGCCAGGGACATCTGAAAGGCCTATGGCAAGCAATATGAAAATAATGCCAACTGGAAAATTTGAGGCTCAAATAAAATAAAGCCAGATGCTTCTGACACATACAAATATTTCCTTTTTCTTATGGTGACATGAAAGTTACCCTCTCCTTAAAATAATATTTCCCTCTTTACTTCCTTTTATACAAGTCACAAATCTGTGGTAACTCACAAAAATACCAGGTGTTTCATGAACTTAACTTTGTCATTAAAATGGTTCCCAAAGACCATTTCTTTTACAACTTCCAGATCATGGTAGCTATGCTACAGAATCAGGCAGCACTACCTTCTTCCACCCTAAAGTCAGGTCTTGGAATACTGAGAAAGGTGATCAAAAGAACTAGTCAGGTCTCCGAACCAACCACTCACACTGGAAGCATTTTCTCACCTGCCTCCATTTTCCCTACCCGCTTCTAGTCCCATTATCTTGCTTTGGCTTCTGTTGAGGTCAATCCTCAACCGCCACATGGAAACCCAGTTAGCAGAGTTACATTTCCGCAGTCAAAACAATTTCATTCTGTCCAACAAACCCACCAAATGCCCTAAAAGACCAACTTGGCCATGCACAGAAGGGCTTTGGTTTCCTACGAGTCCAATACCAAAGTTGGAATGAAACTAAATCAAATTATTATCAGATTATCAGGGTTTGGCTGACTCTCTGCCCTTCATCATATGGCAGATGAATTCTCCTGAACTGGCTTGCTCCCAAATGCTGACAGTGCCTCTGAGGGTATTATGGGAGGGATCGAAGCGCTAAGTATCCCTGAAGGATTTGTATGTTTTTTAAAGCATGCAGCTACCTGAATACCCATAGTCTATTAATTTGCCCAAAAGAATAGAAATAGTTTTCACAAATTTAATTCTCATTTAATGTCAGGACTTTGGTTCCACTGAAGATCTTAAGTTTTACAATTGTTAATTGATCATGAGACATGCAGAACATAAAAACACCACCTAACATACTAGTAAGTGTGACAATTTTAACAATCCACTTTATTTTCTCATGAACTACCTGAATTTGAGACAGTAATGGAATATTCTTATTTTATCCAAGTAAGTAATTTTATTGCCTACTCATAGTGCTACAAAGCATCCCTGTTCAGTTGTAATTTAATTTATGAACTAAATTTAACTCATTTTAATAGTTGTTGAAATTGGGCAATTGAACATGAAGATTCATTAAGCTATGTGTTCTAATTTTGCATGTGTTTGAGAATTTCCATCAAGTAAACCTTAAAAATATAATTTAAATTTAAATTGTTCAAAATTGCTTTTAAGCCCAATTATTTCAAGGGAAACGTCAGGACTTTACTCAAAGATTTGCTTGATTGCAAAGGTAAATCGTCTACACGTTTAAAATTCTTTACAAGTTTTAAATTTCCTACCAAGTGTGAAAATGCCCTGTGAATCAAAGAGTCAAAGAATTTGTATTTTTTGCAGTACTCACAGCATGAAAGGTCTACTGATGGTCTATATAATTCATTTTCTGGGCTCACAGCAGTCTTCAATCAAAACCGTTCTGGACAGAATGGTACCTAGCTTTTATTTTATTTTACTTTTCAGAGAAAACTAAATATAACTTATGTATTACTATAAAAACCAATGTTTCTTGTTCTGTTTTTTTCAAATCTGCAACTATAGGGGTGGGATGGGAAAAAGAAGAGAGGAGAGGAGATTACCATTAGGAGGATGAGCAATCTTTATTTCACTAGGAAACGACCTTAGAAGACACTGACTGGGACATTTTCAGTATTCCATAATTCTAGCTGTTCTGGGGAAATCATGAGAAAGATTCTTTCAGAGTTGTTTCTGTAGCTGTAGTATTTAACCAAATCAGAAAGTAACAAGATCAGATAAAATGTAAAGGAAATTAGAATATGTATTTAAAACACACAAACAAGTTAAAAACACACACTTTTCAAAGCCTCCGTTGTTGTTCCAAAATATCCAGGTCAATTTCAGTTTGGATTAATTTAAATATTTTAACAAATATATATCAATATGTAAATGTTGTTACATTTAGTGGCTGTAAGTAGGAAACATTTGCACAGAACAATAATTACAGGAGAGAGAGGAAGCAGAAAAACTTCATGGCTGAAGCTTTCATTCCATCTTCTATTCCAGAAGCTTTTCTTCACGTCTCTGACTTTCTTTCTGACCTATACATTCTCCATCACCAATACCAGCCTTTTAGAAGGTCAGTGAGGATAAGTCAAGGACTATGATAGGCTTGAGGGAAAGAGTTAAAAAGAGGACAATAGCTGGCATTTAAAAATTTTTCCCTGAAAACAGGATTGATTCCAATGGTTTTATAACACATTAAGCAAAGAAGTTATCAAAACAAGTGATCGTAATTTTTATCGTACTATCAAAAATTATGTGCTGCTTTGGATATCAATTCAAATGGAGAAATATGTACTTCCAACTGAAAATTGTTTGTGTTTCTCAGGCTGTTAATTTTGTCCCATTAAAATGTGCACCATTTCAAATACTGATGATTCATAAATTCATAGGGATGGAACAGTAAAGGCCTTTCAAGATCCTTTGTAGATAAGGAGGGTGTGGCTGGCCCAAAAGTCTGCTTCAGGTTAATGGTTAAGCCCGCTCTAGCTTCACAGGGTTTCCCTCCTCAGGGTTCCAGTACCAGACCCTTTCCACTGCACCATCATAAGAATGTGAATCCTGACAGCCCACGTGGCAAAGTGACATGACTTGAAAGAGGTGACACAGTGGTTAGACATACCAGCAAACACCACCATTGCTCTGAGAGGCGGTCTCACTGATAACCTGAGAAGCCAGGTGCCACACTTGTGGGGTAGAAAGGCTTAGAAAATGTTAGGGTAGCTGAAATCTTGCCACAACAATACTGGCCCCTCATCAGACGAGAGTCCAGCGTAAGAAGCAGGAATTCAAGAAGAAGGTCTTCCTTCTCCTTCCAGACTCCCACCTCTGCCAGAAACACAGTAGAGCCATCTGTACACCATTAGAAGGATGGGAACTTTTTCTAAAACATGTAAATATTTATTAAACACATACCTGTACTGTTCATCTACTAGTCATAGTTTATCTGCTTTATTCCAAGTACTTTTCTGAGGTAGCATATTGATATTCTAACCTCCTTTTGTGGGATATCAGATCGGGAAAGAAGGGAGTTTGTTCCTTTCAAATTATTTACACAAATACATTTCAAATATATTTCATAATTTAAGTCGTCATCCCAAAGGGATGCTGCATGACTATTACTGAACACATCTTGTTCCCTCAGCCAAATGGATGAGTTCAACAGTACTTTTTTTGGTAATGCTCCATGAGAGCAAGATGTTTTGTCTAATTTGTTCCCTGCTATATTCTAAATGCCTACAACAGTGCCTAGTATGTAGCAGGTCCTCAATAAACAGTTGATGAATAAATGAATACAAGTTTTGGGTTTTTTTCTTACAGCAGTAGACATCAGGAATCACAGCTATCTAGAAAACATTAATTGTCAACTAGAAAACACAGGAAGACAAAGGGTCAAATCAGAGCTTTCTAAGCAGGGAACAGTTATTAATATGGTCTTCTCACTCAAAAATTCTTTTAAAAGTAACTTGAAAGTGTACAGATTTACACCAGATCCTGCTAGGAAACGGCTGATCTTTTTCAGAAACATGAAGACACGCTCCCTACCCCCACACCAATGATTGATTTTAACATAAAATGCCAGTTGCTAACCTGTAATTCTGCTGCAAAAAGTTACTTTATGGAATGTGTTTCTGGTACTCCTGAGAACTACTTTGTAGCTTGCTGACTGGCACAGTATTTTCAGTCTATAAACTTTGTTTTGGGGGGACCAAGATCTAGGTAATATATCCAAAACAGTCTTAATTTTAAGCCCCTGTGGTTGGTGTGCAATTTTTCTACCGTTCAGCAGTTCATTCTGGGTTATTCATTAATATTAACTGACCATCTGTCATTAGAGTAAATGTGCAATATGCATTTCTTTTCCTTTTCTTGTCATCATTTATATTTTTTAAAGTTTAATATTCAGATAAAACTTTTCTCTTCCTGTTTTTTTTCTTTTTCCAAATAAAACTACTCTCACAGAACCGCTGAAGTACAAGAGTTATCAAAGAACCACCATAACAATCTTGACTTTTTCTACAGGTTGGAACAGTCATTGCATTTTGGTAGCCTTATACACTGTTGAGTAGATTAGAGACATGAGATAATACACTAAAGATCTGAAGTGACCTGCTTTTAAATCCTCAAAGGGATAATACATAACTGAGGGTGAGTGGGTTGACTGATAGTCATTAGCCAAAGGGTAAGATAGTTGAACTTCACATAAAACTTCCATTAAGTTCAACACTCCTTTGATGCAGGATTATTCTATTTGCACTTCATACTATGGTGAAATTCATTGTAGAATTCAGATTTGTATGTACACATACACTGTAACTAACACATATGTTTATATGTATATAAAATATGTCATGTTTTTGTATGCTCTCATTGTTCATTTTACAGATTCTATTTCTCTGGAAGATCAGTGTGGAAAGATCTGAACAAAAAAGGAATCTATAATTAACACTTAAAACTATAATATCCAGAAATGTGATGTCCTTGTTTTGCTTTCCTGCTTATGTTGCAGGATATCCTAATTTTGCTTCTCCTCCAGAATCCTAAAATAATAATGGAAAGATTCAGTCAGACATTGGATGGTTATCTATCTGGGATGCTAAGGAACAAACTGCTTCATTGCCAATAGACGGGACTACACAGACTATAAAAACCCTTCTCTTCTGAAGATGCAATGCTTCCTCAAAATGTTGATTTTCAAAGAGCAACTTGGTATTTGGGTGGAATAAACTCATTTTTTGTAATCCAGTATGCCAATCCTAAGGATGTTTCATCTAACTGTATTACTATCATCTAGCTCAATTTATCATCCAGCAAAAAAGACAAATAACAGAGGCAAAAGCAAACAGAGTGGATTCTAGAGACCCTTAGATATGAGAAAACAGTAGTCCAGGTAATAACCACAGACTTATTATTTTTACTTTCACTAAGTCGATAAATATTTATTAAACAACTAATATATATCGATTACTGGGTTAAGATGTTAGGCTACACAGAGGAACAAAGAACACTTACACTGAGCTAGACAGTTCTAATAGTTTAACAGGTATTAACAATCTAATCTTCACAAAAAACACAATAAAGTAGGTACTTTTTATCCTCAGATTACAGATGAGCAAACTAAGGAAGAAACAAGTTAAGCAAATGCCTAAAATCGACCCTGTAGTAAGCAATGCAGGCAGGAACCCGATCAGTGCCATGTATCTCCTTAGTCCATGATCTTACTCTCTAAATTAAACCACTGCCACAACTAGGAAATAAAGGGATAAAGGATAGAGCAATAAATTATGGCTTAAATGACCTTAAAATTATTTTATATTTACATTTAAAGTGAGCCTAGCCTTCGAGCCAGGAATTCCACTATGACGAGTTTATCTCAGGAATACACTTGGACAGATTTACAAAACTATATATTTAACAATGAGCATTTCAGCTTTGTCTGAAATAATGAAGAACTGGAAACAATCCTCTATCAGTTGGTTTGCTTTTATCTGGAAGTAACAGAATACTTGACTAAGGTGGCTTAAACAATAATTTATTAGCCTATAAGAATTCCTGAAAAGAAGGTTCCAGAGTTTGTTCAGCAGCTCAAGAATGTCAAAGATTCAGAATCTTAATCTTCATACCCGATTATCCTTGGCATAATTTTGTTCTTAGGCTTCATTCCTCGTGGTTACAAGAAAGCTCCTGCAACTCCAGGCATCACACCTCACACAATCACAACCAAAGTCAAGAAGAGGGCAGTTTCTCCAAGCATGTCAATTTTTTATCTAGTAGGAAAACCTATTCCAGAAACTTTATTTGGGCTCTCTGACCAGGTTTAGGCCTCATGCTCTATGCCTTAGCTGTAAGGAAGATCGAGAAAGTGAATAACTGGCATTTCAGCCGCTATTATGGGAAGGAGGATTTGCCAAAAAGGAAGAGGGGAAGCTCTTGCATGGGCAGCCAGTTGGGACTACCAGAAACCTCAAAGTCTAAAAATAGAATATCCATATAGTACAATATTGCACTGCTATCATAAATGATAATATGGGTAAGGGGTATTTTACATGAGGAAAAAAATCAAAGTATAAGAAATCTGAGGTACACAAAAGATATACACCAAAAAGCTAACAATGGTTATCTCTTTGTGATAGGATTAGAGAGGTATTTTTACTTTCTTTGTATTTTTATAAATTATTAACATAAATTGCTTTTATAATAAAAGACTATTTTCAGTTTTGAAAAGCAATATAATTCAAAGAGAAAAATTATTTCCTATCAAAATATTAATGTTCTTTGGCTCAGCTTGGAAGCACAGAGTTGAACAGTCAAAAAATGAACAAGACATTTTAATCAAAATTTGTTTTGCATTACTGTCATGAAGAAATGAAAGAAAGACAAAAGAGAAATCAAGCAAATGGTCACTGGAGAATTTTAAACGTGGAAAAATAAAAATGTTTTGTTAAGAGATGATGATACAACTAAAATCTTTAAAGAAAGGGCTGTTGCAACTTAATATGTTAGAGGCATTGCTGTATGGATTTCTTCTCTTATGAGAATGCCTTTCACTCTTGCCAAGATCAGCTTTATGCTGGCCACAGAAATTAAAATAGTTTAAGAGAAGAAGGAAAATACTCTTATTTGGGGGAAAGTAATTCACAGTTTTAACAGCATGATGATATTGGCCAGTATTTTAGTGTTTGGTTAAAACAAATGGCTAAAACTTTTCTTGGTTAATTGAACATTTTAAATCATTTTAATTATATAAGTTATATATAAACACTTCCCATTGCATGAACTTCAAACACCATCAAAGAATAAAAGTAAAAAATGAAATTCCTATTTCATTGCCCCCAATAATCTTTGGCTTGTCTCCCTCCAAAGAAATAACCACTATTAAATTTAGGAGTTATCTCTTCAGATCTTTTCTATATATTCAGGTATTTTTAACCTTAACTAAATCATACTGTACACATTGTTGTACCATGTGCTTTTTATAACATAATAGTATGTCTTGTATATCTCTCTATGTCATTACATACAGATCTCTCTCAAATTTTTTTCAGGAGCTACCAAATCTATTTAAACACTCTTCTTTGGATGGACATTTAGACTATCCCCAATACTTCGCTTTTATAAAAAATGCTGCAGTGAACATTTTACACATCAAGTTTTGTTCAGTTCCACAGATAGTTTAGTAGTATACATTTTTAGAAGTGAAACTGCTAACTTTAAATGTATATACATTTAAGATTTTGATAGACAGTGACACAACACCCTGAAAAACTGTTGTACCAATTTCACACTCCATCCAGCAGGATTTGAAAATGCTTGTTCTTTCCATCTTCAGCAGCACTGAACATCAACAGACGTGGGGAATATCGTTGTATTTGTTTTAATTCATACTGTGAGTACTAACAGTGAGGCTGAACTTCTTTCATGTGTTTACACAAATAAACATTTATACTAATAGCTGTGGCTTGGATTTAAACTGGGCTATTATTACATGAGAACACGATGGGTTGATCACATTATATTAGCCATATTCATCTTTACTTTATAAAAATATGCTCTCTCAGGTACTTTATATTTTTATAATTATAAAAGATATATACATATATATACTTTAACTGTAGTATATTTTTAATACAGAAACATACAAAGAACAAACATCACCTGTAATTCTACCACCTTTAGATACTCAATAATAACTTTTTCATATTCATTATATACAATTATAAATGTATATAATATGTGTATATAATATAGCCACATTATACATATATCTATTAGAAGACATTTGTTTTCAAAATTGAGGTCATATTGTACATATTATTTCATATCTTTTGTCTCATAACAGTATTTTATAAATACTATTTGTTTTTACATTAATTGGCCTTCAAATGGCTGCCATATGGCTATATCCCAAATTTATTAGCCAGGCCTTTATTTTGCACTGAACTTATAAACTATTCAATTTTTTTTAATTTAAAATAAGATCTGCTAAAAATCCTTATGGTTAAATTTTATATTCCTCTCTATTTCCTTCACATAAATTACTATAATTAAAATGATTGGCTCGGGCTTCCCTGGTGGCGCAGTGGTTGAGAGTCCACCTGCCGATGCAGGGGACATGGGCTCGTGCCCCAGTCTGGGAAGATCCCACATGCCGCGGAGAGGCTAGGCCCGTGAGCCATGGCTGCTAAGCCTGCGCACCCAGAGCCTGTGCTCCGCAACCGGAGAGGCCACAACAGTGAGAGGCCCGTGTACCGCAAAAAAAAAAAAATGATTGGCTCAAAGTATATAAACATCTTTAAATCTTGGGATTTGTACTTATATTTTAAACTATGCATATGTGTGTGCAACTTTTAATAATTTATACTTCCACTAGTGATGTCTGAGAGTGCTCATATTTCTATAAGCTTCAAACAATAGGTATGAAACATAGTTTTTAATCTTTTATAATTTAATAGATTAAAATATCCTATTGTTTAATTAGAATTCCTATAATCACAATTTATATTGAACATTTTATGTGTTTAACTATTTATTAAATATAAATATATTTATTCTTCACTGAATTTCCTAGACATATTCTCTGTCTACTTTTCAATTCAGTTGTCTGTTTTTTCATATTGATTCATAAAATCTCTTTATATAGTAAAGACATTAACATTTGTTTCTGGTTTCTTTTATTTTTTATCATTTACTTCTTTAATAAATCTGCCATATAAATAAGGTACAGATTCAACTTAAGGAAAACTATGTGACAATATAAATGGAAAACAAATATAGCAAACAATTGGCCTAAGTTTAGAAATCTTGAAATATACATGGGCAATGTTCATGCTTCCAAAATGCATTCTACTATGATATTTTCAAATAACCATCAACAGCCAAAATTATATGAAATTCATTTTTGAGTGTCCTAGAATCAAACTACATCAGCATTAATAGGCTCTTCAAGAAAGTTTTCAGTATCTTAATGAAATGTATAAGTATATATTTTTTCAAGCCTAATGTTTAAGTTTTGAAGTAAGATAAAGGAAATTCAAATGATGCTTTGTTAACTTCAGTAAGATATTTAACTTCTCTGTGCTTCCTTTTCCTCATTTATAATAATATGGATGAATAATAAGACTAGGTATCTTATAGGGCTGTTTTTTAAAAATAATTAAATTGTGTAATTTATGTAAAGCACTTAGAATTATGCTAAGCTGGAACAAAATTGTTACTCCATAGATCATGATAATAACTATTTTAGAATTATTTTTATTACTTACAAAGAAATTCCTGTACCATTAAATTGTACAGCAAACAAAAAGCAATTTTACATAAAGTCTATTATTCCCTTTGGGAAACTCTTTTAAGTCAGTTTATGTCTGATGAAAGCCTGCAGTGTATTGGTCTTTTGAGAAAGCAAGAGCATTTTTGAAGCACTGGTGACTCAGATTGATGTGTTCCTTCCTCTTTGGTGTTCATTCTTACCTCTTGGACAATTGAAACAGAAAAGACATGGCCTGAGGGCATTCTTTTCCACAATGTCTCTTCCATAGATTTGACCCAGACCATGCATATGGCTCCCGGTAGGTGGACTTCATTTAAGTGAATGAGACTGTCCAATGTTTAATTCATGACACAAGAATTTAAAAGCACACTGATAGAGAGGGTAGATCAAAATACAACTCAATGGGGATCATATTTTTATAAACTGCAGGCTGCTCCTTATAAAGTAGATGTATAAAATATGAAAATACGTAATTCAATAAACATCCTCATATTTAGAACTGTATGCAAATACCAAAGACTGATGAACTGCCTGTAAATTTCTACCACTACTTTGTGACTTTCATTTCTGCTCATCACTGACAAGACTTCATGCACAATTTAAAAGCCTGTTTTTAGAAAAAAGAGGGTGGAAACATTGTGTTTGAGCAGCCAGAGAATCTGGCAGCCTACCTGGACCTCATTCAAGTGCTCTGCTCCCCCAGCCCCTTGCATGGAAAAAGGTGGTTAGCTCTAAGAGAGGAAAGAAAACATAACATGAAAGTCTTCTCAAAAAACACATCTGAGAAAGCTCAAAAGAGTGAATAATAGAAAACAGCCAACACTCAGCCGCTGGGGGTTGATAACTTGGTTTGTTTTTCTTTCCACTCCCTCCTACTGCCTGCCTTTTGGTCACTTCACTACTCCTCGGCACATATAGGAGGGGGAATGTGTGTAGGGTCAGACAGGGGAACGCAGAATATCACAGTCAATTTTGCATCTTGCTAGTAGTTCTACAGGAACGTTGGGTTGAAACAGAAGAAGGCAATGAGGATTAAGGATTATCTGTGACTTTCAAAGACCATTGTTCCTTCATTATTATGAAAGTCAGCAGTGGGCTGCAGGCTCACTCTTATTTATTCATGCACATGGAGAAAGTGAATACAATAAACATTTCCATATAGTCCAGAACTCACAGCTCTGAAAGTAAGAATAATATTTAGAAATGCTATTGTCTTTTTTTTTTTAAAAAAAAAGAAAAGAAAAACAGCAATTTAGGTCAGATAAAATTAGAGAAAGCCAAAGTCCAGCTGTTTTTAGGCTTTACCCAATATTAGTGACATTGTGGTTTTGCAATGACAATATAAAATGTGCTTTCAGAGGTGTTTTTCCATTTAATTCCCTAACTTCTAAATGTTTGCTATTTTATCCATATGTTTCTAGTTCGTGTACATTGAATATTCTTAAGACGTCATTTTGCAAGGCGTATTTGATGTTCAATAAGACTTTTTTGTTATCGTTAGAAAGCAGAAATCATGATTTGTAGAGGGAAGTTTTACAAGTTTGAAGACTGCTTTTGAGGTTTTGCTTCATTTCCCTTGATGTCTTTTGGAAAGAAAAATGTATTCCTCCATCTGATACTAAAAAGAGCCTTCATGCTGAAAATAGAAAAACAGAGCAGGAGACAAGGTTGGGAGGTGAGGGCTCTGCTGTCTTTATGAACTGCTACTGTTCAAAATCAACCCACCCAACTCTGTGAAAGTACAGCTTCAGCAATGAAAGATGTTTAAATAGTGATAATGGACTGCAAATAAAGGGACTCTTATCTTTGGAATTTTGAAGTAGACACCAGGAAGCAGTGCAAATTTAGTTTAAGGCTTACCCCCAAAGCTGAACTTTCATCTTTTATATGTCAGTCTGTGCTTATGTGCTTCGGGAATACATAACGGAGTTTTAGAAGCCTGGTTAATCACATAAAAAAATAAAACTTACAGCACTTTGTATAAAAATCAGAAATCTGAAGTAAGATTATTTTTTGTATTTTCCCAGGAGCACAGTGTCAGATGAATGTGGGAAAGATTTGACAAGAGCACACATTGTGCTATTGTCATGGACAGCAGAATAATAAATCTTACTCCATCATTCATTCCTTCATCCATTCAACATTCATTTATTCATTCATTCACTTATTATTCTACTACCTACTACCGGTAGTTGCTCCTCAAATTGGGAAAGATAAAGTAATTATGATCATAGATAAAGGTCATTTTAAAATAATTCATGCAGCTCCTCTCTCTAATTAATCCAAAGGCAGCTGATAAAAAGATTAAATGGCTTTAGAAGTGGTAAGAAAGATTCTAACCTGGAGCAAAAGAATAGTTTCTTTCAATAGCCTCAGGTTTTTCTCTTAACTGTTAAGAGAAAACCAGTGGCCCCCAAAAGAATTCTTTTATCTCTCACTGATAAACTGTCTCACCTTTCCATCCAAAAAGCACTCTCTCATGGAGTTCTCACCATTTTTCGAATTCAGATTTTGTTACTGCAGCTCATCTGTTCAGCTTGGATTCCCAGGATGCAGCATCCCAGTGGGACTCTGGCCAATTGGTTCTGGACACCCTCCTCCAGGTTTCTCAGTCCCCTGACCTGAGCACTGGCTCAAAGGCTCTGTCCTGGTCTGTTAAAGCTCTCCCTGTTCCAGTCTCCACTCAGCTCAGTGCTGCACGGACAGCAATCTGGGCACTTAGTTTTTCCTTCCTTGAAATGGTTTCCCTCCATCAAGAGTTCCCGATGCTCTTAGTGCTCTACTTTTACTCTTTCGTGGGCAAACTCTAAGCACATAACCAGGGGCAATGAGTTACAATATTCCTTCCTGCCGATATCTTCGCATTTCAAACAGGGTTATTTTTCACATCAGAAATGCCTTCTAATGTTCATTTCCCTTAGCACCCTGTTTATTTCCTTCTAAACTTTCAGAACCCTCACTTAAAATTGTTGTATTTATTTTACCTTCTTTCTGTCTAACTAGACTTTTGGCCTTATGAAAAGTGGAAACATATTGATCATATTTAATGTTAGATCTTCTGGGTTTTGCATAGTACCTGGCACGCAGTAACTACTAAACATATATGTGCTCAATAAATTCATTCATTTATCCATTCATCTATCCATCCATCTGTCCATCCATCTAAGATTTATTGAGCCAGATGCTATGCTAGGTAATGGGGAAGTTATGACAAACCCAGGGGAAAATAATTAGGGCCAAGAGGGCCTCTTGATGCCCTTCAAATCACACTTCACTGGCAGCTGCTTACACCACTTGTGCAGGCCAGCCCTGGACAAAGGTTAGAGGGGTGAAGCATAAGCAAGGACAGAGCTCACAAATCATTGGCTCCTGACATTTGCAACAACTTTGAAAGTATTTAAAACTGTTACCTTCAACTTCAAGGCTCCAGTACTTACCCTGCCAAGAAGCCTTTTGACACTCTAACCCCATCACTTCCTCCCCCACCACTGACTCACCACAATTGGCAGATCTCAGGATTGATGGTCTAGGAATTGAAGAGAAAGTCCCTAGGTCAGGGTCCTAAGGCTCTGGAATTCTCTCCCTCCCATGCTCTGCTTTCTTCTACACAGGGCAACGTGCCAAAAGAACCCGTTTTATCCCTGCAGTGCACACGTGACATACGAATATCCAAAACTTCTGAACCTCTCTTTCCCTCATTCTGCAACTGGGCCCTAACTGTTTTGATAGCTGAATCTGTCCTAAACCTAAAATCTGTCCTAAAAAGGTTAGGTACTTCTTTGAACCTGAGAATTAGCTAGAAAAAGGAAACTGTGAAAAAGAGATTAACTAAAACCTTCTAATGCTATGTTAATTATACACAACAGTAACTTTCAGATTATGTATAAAATACATACAGATTATGTATAGAATAACAAGTGATTTGACACAATGAACAAAGAAGAAATGTGGTAGTTTCTCCTGCTAGTACAAATTTATAGGCAGCGCAAAAGAAATTTAACTATAATTTAACTAACTACATATTATTCAAGGTGATACCTTAGATTTTTTTAATGAGACTTTAGTAAATTGTAGTTATGTTTCTCAAAAACTTTGCCCAGTTATCATTTATCTCTTATAAAGTATTATTAAGCTTTTCAGCTTCGTAAAATGTTATATAGTTGTTTGTGCCTATTAATTCTCATACTCTTGTAGATCTCTATAATTATTCTTATTTTAGAGATATAGTGGGAGAAACAAAACTGTTTCAATGAATCTGAAGATAATTAGAGAATATAAAATTGCTAAACGAGGGTTAAGAGCTCGAATTCCTGAAATGTTGATTCAACTATTCAGCAAATATTTAAAGATCTATTTTACATTTATGATATAAGAAAACTGACATAATTCTACATATCTGTTTTTGCCCAAGAAGAGAATGGCCAGACATGCCATTTGTGAGAAAAGAAAAAAAAAGAAAAAGAAAGGAGGCTAATCTATAGGTTTCAATCTCTTAAAACACTGCTTACAGATAGAGTTTTGACTCCCATGTTGTCTCTAAGTTATTTCAAGTACTGCTATACAATTTTCAAAGACCATAAAAACCAACTAAATATGTCATATTAAAATTGAAAAAACACATTGTTTGGCATACATTTATTCTTAATTCAACAATTATCTCTTTAGTACCTTATTATGTATTATCTCACCTATATAATTCAATAAAATTGACAGACTTGAAAAAAATATGTACTACACATTTTCAGTACAAAAATATATTAATCAAACTAAAGTAAAAGACCATACAGAAAATGCAGGTGAAAGAAAATCCTATGGTTATTAAGCTTGGAACAATCTTACGGTTGAAAACCAAAGCAAAATGGAATCAGCAACTGAATTACCATTGTCTATTAAAGAAGTGTGTACCAGTTTATATAAGTTAGGATGATTTTAATGGCTATGAAAAAATAATCCAGCTCAAATTGGCATAAACAATTAGGAAGTACATTGGCTCAGATGACTGAAAGTCCAAAGCCAAGATCAGCTTTAAGAGTAGTTGATACAACTACATGGAGATGTAATCAAGAACCCATGTCCTTCTCTCCTTTGTAACATCTATGGTATTGGGCTTCATCCTAAAGCTAGTCTTCCCATGGCTGTCTGGTGGTAGGAAACCATCAAGCTACATGCTTCCTTGTATATGGTGGATCAGGGTTTCTCCACCTCGACACTACTGACACTAATAACATTTGGGCCAAATAATTCTTTATTGTGCTGTCCTGAGCCTTGTAGGATGCTTAGTATCATCCTTGGCCTCTACCCACTTGATGCCAGTAGCATCGCCCAAGTTATGACAATCAAAAATGTCTCCAGGGCTTTCCTGGTGGCGCAATGGTTGAGAGTCCGCCTACCGATGCAGGGGACACGGGTTCGTGCCCCGGTCCGGGAAGATCTCACATGCCGCAGAGCGGCTGGGCCCGTGAGCCATGGCCGCTGAGCCTGCGCGTCCGGAGCCTGTGCTCCGCAACGGGAGAGGCCACAAGAGTGAGAGGCCCGCATACCGCAAAAAAAAAAAAAAGAAAAAGTCTCCAGACACTGCCAAATGTCCCCTGGGAGGCAAAACTGCCAACAGCTGAGAACCACTGATAAGGTTCTCATATAGGAAAATTCCCCCAGAAGCCCTTGGAAAACATCTCAGATAAAATTGACCTAAATTGCATGGCCATACCTAAACCAATCATAGCCAAGAAGATTAGAAATACTTTCATTAGCATTATACCTCAATAAAACTGGGGCTGGGGGGGGAGGGAATAAATACTTTCATTAGAACTAATTAGGTCAAATTCCTCGTAACAGGAGCTTCCCTTAAATCTAAGGAGCTACATAGGGAAGGTGGATTCCTGAACAAAATCAGGGTTTTATTAAAAGGAAACAAAGGTATAATGGATTCAGAGTAGGCAACCAACAAAATTCGCAAAACAGTTCCTCAGAACAAACAAGATGGACTCTGATATGCATATATAAAAGAAATTACTCGGGTACATCTTCATAGAGAAAACACTGAGAACTGTGGTTGACTTATAAACTTAAATATTCACCGTGCACATTCAATGTGCCAGGCTATTTATTAGGTACTGGAGATAGGGTAGTGACCAAGACAGATCCATTTTCTGCCTTCATGGAACTTATGGAAGACAAAATTGAAAGAGGTCGTTAGGAAAAGTATGGTGATTGTTATGTCATCAGGTGCCATAGGATTATAACCTCGCCCTTCCTAAGAATACAGGAATGTCTCTCTGAGGTTTGCTGGCTTTGTTCACTCTCTATTCCTAGCAGATGGAAAATGGATGGCTCATAGTTGATTCTTACAAATATTTATTGAATAAATGAATAAACATGCCAAATATTAAGCTTCTACCATATGTCAGGCACCATTCTAGATTTTAGAAGTAAATCTTAGTGAGGAGAAACAGACGGCAATCAAATAAATGACATGGCCAATATGTAAAACAAGCCTGGTTTGTGACGTAACTAAGAACATAGGTATTTTTCTGTCTCAATCTTTCCCTTTACTTAGTTGAAGGAGGAGAGTTTACTTGGCTTTAGATGAAACAATTGTGGGCATTAACTCTTAGGTAATTCAGCCTATGGTTACTTTAAGCTGCAAATAATCTTAATCCAGAAATTGAGTGACCAGTCCAAGGTAATTATTAAAATTTTAAATCTGACTTGGTATTAAGTCTTCTTCCCTGCCTCCCTTGTAACAGCTTTAGGCTGGAAGGCAAAGTCCTGCTCCCTCTCTGCTCTCCCTGCCTCCCATCCTCTAATCCTTTGTAGATATTTTGTTCCTGACTCCGGTAAAAATGAAAACAAAGCCAAGAAATGGGGGTCTGGGGAACACTGCTGGGACTAAAGTGAGTGAGGTACTTGCCTCAGGCGCAA
This sequence comes from Delphinus delphis, assembly GCF_949987515.2. Classification (NCBI taxonomy): domain Eukaryota; kingdom Metazoa; phylum Chordata; class Mammalia; order Artiodactyla; family Delphinidae; genus Delphinus; species Delphinus delphis. The sequence continues at coordinate 50,759,192 of NC_082699.1, forward strand.
AATTTAACCCCAAACTCCAGAACCAAGATAAATAACATATAATGAAATATTAAATATTATTTATAAAATTGATATTAAAATATTAGTGTTGGTTTTAAAATGAAAATATTTTTAAACCAAAAATAATTTTTAAAAATCCATGATGAACAAAATATCAAAATGTTAAATAAAGACAGCATCAGTAATGATGCCTTGGTGAGCCATACTGGAGCCTGGGGCAAAAGGAAGATTATTAGTAATACTAAGTCATGGCAGTGAGGCTTGTGAAAGTTGGATGGATTTTAGAGATACCTTGTAGGTAGAATGGTAACGATTAATGATTGACTGATGTGGCAAGTTGTACAGTCACTCTAATTACTGGGAAAGGGAACATAGGAAGATCAGCAGGGTTGGTAGTTAAAGTAAATTCAGGAAAAACAGTGGTGAAGTTGAGATTATGGCCCCTGAAACGCTTTCATCGTCCAAAGGGCCCTTGATACATGGGTGTAAAGTTTATGATAATATCTTTAACAGAATTAATTGCAACATCAGGAACCCTGAACAGATCCTGAAGGGAGAATACTCAATGGAGACAGTTCTTTGGGGTCTGGTGAGAAGAAGTAAGTGGGGCCCCCAAAACAATGGAATCCAAGTAAACAGCTTGTGGAAGTCCATTTTGATTCAGACTAAAAGGCAGATTAAAATTCAGGTTAAAAAGCAGACTGGCTAAAGGAATGAATGGACTATGTGTCCTAACAATTATTTCCCATTCACACTGTTTCATTCAATCCACTTTTTGATAAGAATCAAACAGCAGACAGGCAGGCTGTAGTTATCATCTTTGGAATGGGCTGAGAATTCAGGCATCTGTGTTGCAGATTAACAGCAGATAAAAACCAACTGACTAGACAACACTTCTTTAATATTACAGAAGTCTAACTAAACTTTTTGCCAAGGCTCTCCTATGATTAGACAGTGAGAAGGTCAGGGCTGTGACATATTTTGGTGTAAATTTTTTAAACACGATTTCTCTCTCATGGCTATAGAAACATCTCAATACTCTAGCAACAAAATACCTGATTATAAATAATACTGGTGGGAGCACACCTTTCAGGAGAGTTAGCTACAATATGTAGTAAGGTACTAAATGAACCTACATAATATATGGACAAGATAGATGATAATACATTAAATTTATGGAAATAGTATAAAGAATCCTGTTTTAGAGAAATCAATCTTAAACCATTCTATCTGATAACTCTTAGGTAACAGAAGCTCTCACTCTCTGATGCCACTCCTAATAAGTTAATAATAAAAATTCATGAATAAATCATGTATTAGGGTATATAAGGGAAGGGATACAAATTCTAAAATATGATAAAATCAACATTTTAAAACATTATGAGTCAGTTTCAGAAATTATTGTAATGGTTTTCCACTTTGCAATTTTTATACATTATATAAACTAATCTATAAAGGAGCATAAAATTAATTTGAGGTATAATGTACCAAAAATATATACATAATTAATAATTATATTAAGAGATAATCTTGATCATGGCTTCTTTAAATTCTCGTAATTGGGAAGCTGTTACTAACTCTGCTCTATACCTCTAGGGATATTAAGTCTCAATATAATTAAAACAAGCAAATAAAACCTCTTTAAATATTTCAATTGGTCTTATTACCATCTTGTAACAAATCATTATATTAATTATATTAAATGATATTAATTAACCATAATATTAATTAATGAACCATAGAGATGATTTCACTGATGAATTATTTCTTTGGAAAGTCACTGTTTTGCTTGGATTTCTTGTATCTGCATTAAAGGCAATTTTCCAAGAGAACCATCAGCCTCTCTGAATAATTTTCTTTGTTAATCTCTGTGTCAAAATGTTTCTCAATTGCCTTTTCTATTTAAAAATTTTTCAGGCTATGAATAATAAATAATATGTGAGTCGATCAGAACTGATTCTTACTGATTCAAGAACAATTTGCTTCCCTAAATATATAAAGTATATATGGGGCCAGGGTCTGTAAGGATGGAAAATTTTCAACATAGAAATGGATACAACTAAAATGAAGTATTGATCATCCCAGGGTTTTAGTAAACTTTGAACTTAAAAAATCTAAAACAATCTTGTAAAAATTACAGAAAAACAGCATTTAGGAAACATTTAGCTCAAGTATCAACACTCCTCAAAACATGAATATGATAAAAATCCCATTTTGTAAACAGGAAAGTGAAAACCGAAATCCACACTTAGATATTTGGCCAGTGAAGTAAGATGTGAAACAGAAATAAGAAGTAGAACTCTTGAATGAGGGGGAGAAAAATATTGTTTGCAGACTGTTCAGAAATTCTTTCATTCAATATCTTTATACTGACTGCTCCAGGCACTGTTCTAGGCGCTGAGAATACAACAATAAACCAGATAGACAAAGTCTAACATCCTTTCCATCTTTAAGTTTCTCTATTCTGTGATTCATTATTAGTTCTCTACTAAGTGCCATACTGTTCTATGGGACCTCAGTATGACTAAAGGTAACAGAGACCAAAAATAACAGGGGCGTAAACAACACAGGTTATTTCTCTTGCACATAAAAGTCAGAACAGAGCTGCTTAGATCTGTAAAGAAAGCTCTGCTCAAAAAGTCCTAAGAACCCAGATTGTTTCCAGGTTTCTTCCTGGTCATCCCTGGAAATAAACTCTTTTTCCATTGTCCTAACTAGAATTCTGGCTACCACATAAAATTCCAAGAATAAGATGAAGGCAGAAGAGAAGAAATAGAAAGCACACGTCTACAGTCTTTAAAGGAAATTCCTAGAAGCTGCTACATTATGCTTCTGCCAGCATCCCATTCAACAGAATTCTGTTGGTTTCACTTGTCTGAAAAAGAGACTGGAAAATGTAATTTTTTGTTTTGCTTTGTATTTTCTTATGAGGCAGCTACAGACCCAGCAAAAAAAAAAAAAAAAAGAAGGTTGTAATTCAGGTAAAGTAGGTATTGGGGAAGAAAACAGAAAACTAGCAGCCTCATCCAAACTGGGCAACCACAAGATCATCTTAACATCAACCACTGAGATCTAGTACAGTGCTTCTCACCTCCAAGTGTCTGTCTGAGCACTAAATTCCAAATGAAGCATAATACAACTACAAACATGAACTTAAATCTTTAACTTTTTTGGATATCCCATTTCTCTGCTAAAGGAAGAGAAGTATATAAATAGCCACTGGATGTGAGAGGAGGTTTAAAGAAAGAAGAGTATGATGCTCATCTTCTACAGAGCTGCCTCTCTCTACATTTCGTCAAACTGGTTACAATATTAGTATTACAAACTGCTTTGAACATACTAAGCAGATAGTCATAGGATGTAGGCCTAAAATACACTGCTTGCTGTTAACTTTGAGTGGTTGCTGAACTAGGTGGTTGTCAAATCCAATTTTCACTGCCCTGATAAAGAACATGGGTTGCATCATCCTAAATCAGCACAACTTAAAGAAATCTTGTACAGAAGCAGTAGTGCTAGTACCGTACTGTATTGATTACAGTAGCTTTGTAGTATAGTCTGAAGTCAGGGAGCCTGATTCCTCCAGCTCCATTTTTTGTTCCCAAGATTGCTTTGGCTATTTGGGGTCTTTTGTGTTTCCATAAAATTGTGCAATTTTTTGTTCTAGTTCTGTGAAAAATGCCAGTGGTAGCTTGATAGGGATTGCACTGAATCTGTAGATTGCTTTGGGTAGTAGAGTCATTTTCACAATGTTGATTCTTCCAATCCAAGAACATGGTATATCTCTCCATCATTAGTGTATAGGAATGCAAAAGATTTCTGTGCCATTAATTTTGTATCCTGCTACTTTATCAAATTCATTGATTAGCTCTAGTACTGTTCTGGTAGAGTCCTATACACTAATGATGAAAAATCTGAAAGTGAAATTAAGAAAACACTCCCATTTACCATTGCAACAAAAAGAATAAAATATCTAGGAATAAACCTACCTGAGGAGACAAAAGACCTGTATGCAGAAAATTACAAGACACTGATGAAAGAAATTAAATATGATACAAATAGATGGAGAGATATACCATGTTCTTGGATTGGAAGAATCAACATTGTGAAAATGACTCTACTACCCAAAGCAATCTACAGATTCAGTGCAATCCCTATCAAGCTACCACTGGCATTTTTCACAGAACTAGAACAAAAAATTGCACAATTTGTATGGAAACACAAAAGACCCCGAATAGCCAAAGCATCTTGGGAACGAAAAATGGAGCTGGAGGAATCAGGCGCCCTGACTTCAGACTATACTACAAAGCTACTGTAATCAATACAGTATGGTACTGGCACAAAAACAGAAATATAGATCAATGGAACAGGATAGAAAGCCCAGAGATAAACCCATGCACATATGGTCACCTTATCTTTGATAAAGGAGGCAAGAATATACAGTGGAGAAAAGACAGCCTCTTCAATAAGTGGTGCTGGAAAAACTGGACAGGTACATGTAGAAGTATGAGATTAGAACACTCCCTAACACCATACACAAAAATAAGCTCAAAATGGATTAAAGACATAAATGTAAGGCCAGAAACTATCAAACTCTTAGAGGAAAACATAGACAGAACACCCTATGACATAAATCACAGCAAGATTCTTTTTGACCCACCTCCTAGAGAAATGGAAATAAAAACAAAAATAAACAAATGGAACCTAATGAAACTTAAAATCTTCTGCACAGCAAAGGAAACCATAAACAAGACCAAAAGACAACCCTCAGAATGGGAGAAAATATTTGCAAATGAAGCAACTGACAAAGGATTAACCTCCAGAATTTACAAGCAGCTCGTGCAGCTCAATATCAAAATAAAAAACAACCCAATCCAAAATTGGGCAGAAGACCTAAATAGACATTTCTCCAAAGAAGATATACAGACTGCCGACAAACACATGAAAGAATGTTCAACATCATTAATCATTAGAGGAATGCAAATCAAAACTACAATGAGATATCATCTCACACCAGTCAGAATGGCCATCATCAAAAAATCTAGAAACAATAAATGCTGGAGAGGGTGTGGAGAAAAGGGAACACTCTTGCACTGTTGGTGGGAATGTAAATTGATACAGCCACTATGGAGAACAGTATGGAGGTTCCATAAAAAACTACAAATAGAACTACCATACGACCCAGCAATCCCACTACTGGGCATATACCTCGAGCAAACCATAATTCAAAAAGAGTCATGTACCAATATGTTCATTGCAGCTCTATTTACAATAGCCAAGACATGGAAGCAACCTAAGTGTCTATCAACAGATGAATGGATAAAGATGTGGCACGTATATACAATGGAATATTACTCAGCCATAAAAGAAATGAAATTGAGTTATTTGTAGTGAAGTCGATGGACCCAGAGTCTGTCATACAGAATGAAGTAAGTCTGAAAGAGAAAAATACCGTATGCTAACACATATATATGGAATCTAAGAAAAAAAAAAAAAAGGTCATGAAGAACCTTGGGGTAAGATGGGAATAAAGACACAGACCTACTAGAGAATGGAGTTAAGGATATGGGCCGGGGGAAGGGTAAGCTGTGACAAAGTGGCATGGACATATATACACTACCAAACGTAAAATAGATAGCTAGTGGGAAGCAGCCACATAGCACAGGGAGATCAGCTCGGTGGTTTGTGACCACCTAGAGGGGTGGGATAGGGAGGGTGGGAGGGAGCGAGACGCAAGAGGGAAGAGATATGGGGTCATATGTATATGTATAACTGATTTACTTTGTTATAAAGCAGAAACTAACACACCATTGTAAAGCAATTATACTCCAATAAAGATGTTAAAAAAAAAAAAAAGAAGCAGTAGTGCTAAAATTACTTGCTTGTCTGTGATTCTGTTCACCATGATTATATGGTAAAGTATGTGTGGACATGTACTATAGAAGGGGTCATGTCTAAGTGGAAGAGTTTTCTCAGAGAGTAAAACTTTAGCACAGGTCTATACACTCTGAACAGTCTGGAATGAAAGAACTCAATAACCTCTAACATTATCTAGGCTTGTGTTCAGAGTTAAATAAGATTTCTTTCAGTGACATTCCAGCCTAAGTGAAAACCATTGATAATTTTATAAAATGAACTTGAAACCTTTTAAAGACCATACTCAAGTTTCCCATTATAGAGCTCTGTATGTTGAACCAAGTGTGTGAGTTTATTAAGGTATTCCCCATTGCAAAAAAAAGGTTTACTTTACCCATTAAAACCTCACTCAAATGGATATCAAGTATCTCCTGTGTCCTGTTACATGATGTAATTTAAGTCTGAAAATGTTCATGCTTTGCTTTAAAGAAAGTTAAAATCTTGCTCAATGGAAGCAATAGAGTATATCACTGATAAGGTGAAGGAGATCCAGTAAAGGGTCATGACTTAGCGCTTTCTGGACAAACAATGAAAAGAAACTTGTCTGCTCCCATGTTATGTGGCATCAATAATTCAGCCTATTTTAACACATCAAAAATCCTTTGCATGCTTTGAAGCCAAACGTTCCATAAACACAGTACTAGATGACCATGGCAGCCTCCCCCTTACAATGTAATCATGATAGAGCTTTTGAACACTTATGTGTAACTGTGTACTAACCACTGAGATAAATAAGTAAATATATATATACGTATATATATATACATATATATGTGTATATATATATGTATATATATATATATATATATAAAAGAAAGAAGGAATCCCAATTTTAAGAGTTAAATAAACAGTTCAGGAGAAGGAATCTCACTAAAAAATACAAAATTCTGACTCAAGATTCCTATGACCAATGTCATGAGAGAAATAAAAAGCTAAATGACGGAAAGATCACATTGGTCTGAAGGAATCAGAAAACATGTAAGGTGAAGATGGCATTTGAAAAACATCTTGAACAGTAGGTAGACACAGAAAAGAGGGCTTTGGAGGTATTGTGAGATGGGGGAAATGAGGGCTATGTTTAAGATACAGTAATTAGTCAATTTCTTTGCACACACAGTAATAGTAGAAGCAAAGTGAAGAAAGAATGGAGAGGTGAGTGGTTACCATATTATGAAGGGCACTGATGAGGAAGTGAGGAATATTATAATACTTGATTTAGAATCATGCCATAACCATTACAGATTTTTGCAAAGAGGAAGTCATGATAGAGCTGTACTTTTAGGAGAAAAATACACAATATCAGGATGTCAGGCAGAATGGATGGAAAGGCTAGTTAGAGGCCAATATCATTGTTATCACATGCTACAACACCAGGAACATCCTGGTTATTTATGTAGAACTCTAAAAAGGGCAGTATTAGCATTTACCAAATCTCTTCTTTTTGGAAGGATGGCTTCCAAGCACAGCATTCTAATTCAAATTCTCTTCAATCAAGAAACCTCTCCAGATCAATCGTTTCCATCCCATTATTTTCACTCCTGGTAAGAGAATTTAGCAACTGTCCACATTTAAATGTTGCATTTCCCTCAACTAGATCATGAACATCCTAGGAGCAGCTAAGATAAAGGAGGCTGCTCGTAGCAAAAGTGAATTTTATCTCATAATAAAGCTGCAAATTCATCTGGGCGAATCAAATCTGACCAGGACATATCTGAAAAGCATGCTATTTTCCCTCTTCAACAAAAAGAGGAAAGTTAGGAGATGGGGCAGAAATGTTGCGTGACTGTGAATTTGATCAGTTGGTTTCAATCCCAAACTACTTAAACACAAGCTATTTAAACAACAGCAGCATTTTTTAATTATGTAATTCTACAGTGGGAAAGGAGTGCCTCAGGGGACAGGATTTTCCCTAGAGTCCTGTAAAAATAATGAATACATCAAACAAGGCAAATAGATTTGTTCTGTCTCTACAAATTGGCATGTAGATGTTTACCTTCTGTAACATGTTATGGCCTCAGATCATTTACCAAAAATTACAACTTTGCAGTGTCTTCAAGGGACTGAAGCACCCTCATACATCTTTCCTTTTTATGTGAGGTGTGTATGAGGCAGATATTTGCTTTTTAAACAAGAAAGAAGGTTTAGACTTTTTTTTAAGTCAGAGAACATAAGACAAAAATATGCAGCAAAGATTATTAAATCAAATCTGATGTAAAACAGTGATTTATTTTATCTTCTCTAGACAATCCCCCTCCCACAATTTTATCACTTCCATGACAATTTATTTAGCTGAGCATAATATAAGCTTTTTCAAGCCAAAAGCTTTACAACTGCATTTCTTTAGACAACATCAAAAAAAATCTGATGAGAAAACTTTAGAAAAAGTGGGCATATGAGTGTCTGTGTTCTCTTGTTTGTGATGATACCAAGTTGCTTAGTAATTACATGACATTCAACTGACATTGGTATTGGCCTAGGATGAACCAACAGATTTGATGAGCCGTCGAGCTACACTGGATTGGCAATTTTTATACTTCTCTATTTAGTTATTTGAAGAAAATTGTACGAATATAGTGCAATATTTGTTGATGTATGCTAAACTACTTAAAAAATCCAGTAAGGAAGACAGTGAAATTAAAAAGCCTAATGGCTTTTGAAGGTATAAGTAAAGTAGCAGTTCATACGTAAATGACAAGGGAGGAAAAGGCAAAACATCTGGTTCACACAAAACAGGAACTTTGGATCCAATCTAAAAGCTTGCACTTTGTTCACATAATGAGAGCCAGCTGAAACCAGGCAGGGATAAAATACTGGACTCTGTCACCAGCCATAAAGCCCTTCCTTCAGAGTTCTAGCTCTTCCTTCAGAGTTCCTGAATTAATACTTTTTTTTTTTTCTATTCAGACAAAGTTGTAAAACTTCCTGAAGATAACAGTCCTCTCAAAATGAAGGGGAAAATATCTTGCCTCTGGAATTACTTGATGGATTCAGTTATTTGTACAAATACATATCTTTTATTTCTCTTCTGACATAGAAAGTTAGATATATCCTAAGCAAAGAAAGAATTCATAAATTTATCAGTAATATATTTTCTAGGTCTAAAATCAATCACGACCCCTCCTCATTCTATCATGCACACAAGTAAAGAGAGAAAGAGGGAGGAAATAAAACATGCACATTGACCCAGGAGGATAAACTTCAATCCAGTCAAACCTTTGGGTTATTTCAAAGCTTTTCTTGTGAGTGGAAAAGATCAGATATCTAGGTTTAACTAATTTCATAGGGTCTTACAGGATAATGTTTCTTAGTAGCCATTATAAATATGTCCTGTATTGCACCCCTATTCTATGTCAACCACTGCTAAACACTTCACATTCATGACTTCATTTACTCTCCACAATAACCCCATGAGTTAATATGCACCCACTTTACAGATAAAGAGGAATTTTAGGCTTAGAAAGGATAAGGGTAGGAGCCAAGACTTCAACTTGGGTTTATCTGACTCAGAATCCAAGGGCCCTTAACCATGAAGCTTTAACAGAATACATATCATAATTGGATCAATTACACTGATCATTGTTCATCACTCCTAGTAGTTTATTTGATAAGCAATTAATTGTTCATCTAACTTGCCATATGAAATTGCTTGTGTCTATAATTATTTACCAGTGAAAACAGAAGGACTTGCTAGTGTGATCGCTAACATTAGACATGATGCCTCTGTTCAACAAAGAAAAACACTTGGGCTCAGCTGTAGTTCAAATGTAAAAAATATTTTTAATCCCTGACTGCATTAATCATGAACTATAAATGACACAGCCCATAAGTTCTTTAAAAAAATAAATAAATAAAAGATACCATTGTTTTAGTCTGAGAAGGAATCAACAAGATTTAAAACTATGATTGCTAGTATCCAAGCAAACATCACAGGTTCGCTGTTAGTCATTACTGTCTCCTTTATTTACTTGACTTTTCCATTCCTAAACTTGGTAGACTACGTTGTTAGAGATGTATACATTCCCAACCACTGGAGAAGAACAGCCTCAGGGTTCACACCCTCTCAGTTATATAATACTCTTCTTGTCAACCCTGGAGGAATTAGGAATTGGCCCTAAAATGTTACTAATATGTCAATTAGATCATCATTTATATATGGTCCATGGAGAACGAATCACTAGATATTTGGTTTAGAAATCTCCTTTCACTACATAAGAACACACAAGTAGTTCAAAAAATTAAAAATGAAAGTTTTTATTGTCCAAACACTTTTTAGTTCTGAAAATATATCCATCAGTGTAAAAACATATAGATATGTACCAAGTCCCCACAGTACCAATCACTAAAAGAACTGATCTCATATGGAAATTATATTTATTCATTACTACTCCTTCTAACACTTGTTTTGGTTGATTAACACATAAATTAGAACATGTGTGAAAAAATGATCCTTGAATGTTTAATTCTTTAAATTCCACCAGAATATTTCTTCCATTTGGAATTTTTCTAAAGATAGTCATAAATTCTGACACTTCAATCTTATTAGTTCTTGTAAAAACAGCAAGACACTATTTTACTTTATTTTGACAGGGACAATACAATATTACATATTACTGGATATATTTTTTTTAATTTTCTATTACGTATCAAGAATCTTAGAAAGCATAGAAAGGCAAAGAGTATATCCTTTACTTACCTAGTAGCTGCCAGCATTTTTCAATTTGAGTGAAAAATTCTCTTTTATTCTTTTGTCAAATAACAATGGAAGCAATATTAGTCACAGTTTGCATGGAAACATGCCAATATAAGAAAGTTAAATAACATTTCTCTACAGGCCTATTAAAAATGGCCCATGGCCTTTGTGAAGATATAAAATATGACTAAGATGCAAGTCAAAACAAAGTAAAACTGGCGAAAGAAAAGAAAAAGACAGTAAAGTCTACTTTTTTTTTGTACCACTTACAAGTATCCTAAAGCCATGTTGAAGGATAAGAAAAATGAGACTTCCGGTGTCTCCTGTCAATCCTCTCAGGAGCTACAAAAGGAAAGAAAACCTCCTTCCCCATCACAAGTATACAAAAGAGGAGTCTTGCTGGTAAGGTTAGCATCTGTCAATATCAGGCCTGGTACAAAAGCAAAACTGCTCTTTGAATTGTTTGGTTAATGAGTTCTTCCAGTGAATGGAGTCTATCTGCAGATTGGGGTTTCACATGAAACACAATATTGGGAGCGGATTACTTTAAATAGGAAGGAGGTTAGTTTCAGGAAAGCAAGTGAGAAATGGTTAAGCTTGTCATTCTATTATAATTTGAGTGTTTGCTTTGAAACCAATTAAAATAGTTTTCCTATATGTTGTCCATAAGCAGGATAATTCAAATACTTTATCCCAGCCACCTGATTTTTTTCTGGGACATTTCTTATTTGTACTGGCTTCCATTCATTGTTTGTGTTCCATTTGTGGACCACTGCTTAGAATTTTAATGAGTTGCATGTTAAACACCTCAGAATTCATTCTTTCGTTCTATAGGGAAGAAGCCCATACATACTCCCTGAGTCTACTAATACCTTCTACTTACAAATGAGAATAATTTATCCCAATTTTAAGGGAAATTCTAAGAAACATACAACAATTATTTTGGTCTACTGAAAACTCCATATTCAGTTCCAAATGCTCAGCTTCTAACATTAATTATATCTGCTATAATTTACTGTGCACTTGTATGGCAAGCAATTGGATGCCCCATTTAAACTTGTCAACAACCTGCAAGAGACATTACTTTCTCTTATACAAAAGAGAAAACTGGGGATCAGACAATTTGAGCATTTGCCCAAGGACTTGCAGTTATAATTCCAACCTGAATCTCTCTTTCTATAAAACGTAGGCTCTTAATACTACATTGCAGTTGTTCCACAATGTTCATAAAATAACCTTAGCTTTTATTTCTTTAAAGACTTTATTTTTTAGAATAGAACACTCTTAGGTTCACAGCAAAATTGAGAGGAAGGTAAAAGACCTCCCACATATTCACTACTCCCACCCACGCATAGACTCTCCCATTATCAATACCTATGACCAGAGTGGTACATTTATTATTAATACTATTTATGAACTTGCGTTAACACACCATTATCACCCAAAGACCATACTTTACGTTTGGGTTCACTCTTCCAGTTGTACATTTTGTGAACTTGGACACATGTATAATGACACGTATCTACCATTATAGTATCATAAGAGCATTTTCATTGCCCTAAAAACTCATTTTAGCTTCTTAACAATAACCTGTACAAAAGAATAAACATATTTCTAGGACCCATTAAACCTATTATGGCTAAAATCAGAACACAGCTGATACTGATCTTGTGTTCTCAGTCAGGTCCTGGAAATCTTGATTCACGGATCCAGATCATCTTCAGTAGCTTCTTATAAAAGTTTTTAATGTGATCACCTGCATCTGTTAATTTGCTTTTAGTCTCAAACATTCAGAAACCTCTAAATACCACACTTGGAATGCAAAAAGGCCTGGACTTCCTGACATAAATTTTACATCTAGAGTTTCCTTAGCACTCAGTCTAATTTAAACTTTTTACTTAACCTAAAGAAATAACTATAGTAACTCACCAAATCAGTATTTAGATGTTACTTGGAAAATCTTAGAAGCACGGTTTTACTCAAATACATATACTTAAGAAACTGAATATGTGTAGGCAGGTCTAAATGCTACTGTGGAAAATTCTATAGTTAATACTTTTGCAGGGGTGTCTGCAAGCTGTACACATAGAAGAATTGAGCAATGTGTTTCTTATATGCTCTCCCATTTCACAAATGGAATTAATATTATTTTTATCAAAGGCTTGATGATTAAGCGGATGTTCTGGAGCCTGCTCCTACTTCTGTGAGCTGACTGTGCCCACTTCTCAACTCTCTTCCCTATCAAGTTGTTAACTTGAAATTGGCCATGGTGGGAGTATTTACACCATGGAAAGTGACAGACTACAAATCAAGGCTGCCTCTGCCTGCCCCCTATTCTGAGCCAACTGGTAAACAGTTATCACCCTAACACTGCTGAAGTAAGATAATACATTATAGTGGATAAGAAGTGTGCCTTCATTCCTCCAGGTGCAGGGAGTGTTGCACCTCTCAGCTGTACCCTTCTGTGAATTGTCCTTAGCTGAAGGGAGTTGTCCTGCCCAAGATTATGCCCCTCCCTCTTTGGACAGCCTGGTTGATACATGATGACCTGGGTCCCCAAAAAAGCCATTCCAGCTCCAGAGCTTCTTGTGGGATCAGCTAAAGTCTCTGTTTCAATTGTATCACAGTTTAACTTCTCCCTTTGCTCAGTCCAGCTTGTCTCTCCTTTACAGGTGTTGCTCCTGAGAGCACCCAGCCCCACCAAAAAACTACACAGAAATCTCTGTTTCCCGGGGAGATTAACCTAAGGCATACATGGAACATTACCTGGCACATAGTAAATGCTTAATAAACGTTAGTTGTCAATAGTATATTTGTAATCATTCTTTCACTGTATGTTACTTAGTTCCTAATCTAATTGTTAGAAATAGAGAAAAAATGGTTTTAAGTACCTTTTCCTCTTCTCAAGTTAAAAAAAAAATAAGATTCTGCTACGGAAAGAAAAACAACAAAATAATGGTTGTCTGTAACCATGGTTAACCCTTCAAAATGCTAGAAGTGAATGAAGTATATATTTGGGCCAAGAGAACAACTGTAAATTGAATGGATATCTTGGGGATTTTACATGGTAAAAATCCCTTTTAGAGTCAGGAGACAATGGTAAAATTTGACTAAAGTAATAACATAATTTTAAGAGTTTGTCAAATTTTGATTACTGAACCTTACGCGTGTGTAATTTCTAAGGCGCTGCACTCAGGAGTCTTTAGTTATAATATTAATGAACATTTGATAACAACACAGTTCCAGGAAGGATAATTAAGAGGCTGTTTCCTCAGTAATCTGATTAGCTGATTAAAAACCATCTTTGGTCAATTGCAAAAAAAAAAAAAAAATAATAAATAAATAAATAAATAAATAAATAATTTTTTAATTGAATGTAATGGCCACATTATTCCCCTCCAGAGGCTGCACAGGACCTGAGCATAATGCATGCCTAGGGAGGATTCAATGTAAAGCACAGCTGGAAAACATTGGGCAGCCATCACAACCATCCAGTAAAATAATATTCTGTGTACATTCTTGGTTATGCATTACTATAATGATGACTACTAGGGATTAAGTATTTTATTTGGAACATAATGTTTCTTAGGACCCTGTGAGGAACTTAACAAAACTAAAACAATTCACATATTGGTCATATATTGAAATAAAGTATCTCTGACACATTAGAAAGACCATTTTTTAAATTTTCCATGTATTGGGAAATCACATTAAGGGAATATGAATATTGTTTGGTATCTGATGTCTAGTATGGAATTCAGGCTCTGTTAACAATGTAATGGCTAAATTCTATTACAGGAGGATGCTACCTTGAGTTTTTTCTCTTCATTTCCTGATTTATTAGTTTAGCCAGACCACTTTGGACAAAACATTATAGAAGATATTGAGAATAATGAAAGAAATGAAAAAGGTTATCCCTTTTACAGAACCCATATTTTTATGGACAAGACACATATGTAAAGAAACTCAATTAAAGTAGAGATAATTTAGCAGATATCTTCCCAGCATGTTTTACTTGCTTTCATAGATGTCATCACACTGCCCCTCTACATCCTTTATCTCCATTATCCTTTCCATCTGGCTGTTGGGGGCTACCTGCCACAGAAACTAAATCCCTGGATGCATCAGTCTCAAGCCGAGTCTATCAGAGGCCTATCCTGGGATTGTCCCAACCAAGGTTTCCTGCCTTTTGGATCTGGAAGTATGTGAATGGGAGCCTGCAGGCAGTTATTTTACCATTATATGAATAATAAAGCCAAGGCAAACGGAGAAGAAATGGGTCCCAAGCTCTCATCCATGAGGCATCAAGAGGTGGTTTCTATTGCTGATCCTGGAAGCAATCTGGGTATCCCTTTAGAACAAGCTTCAAGTTTCTCCAGTCAAGTTTCTCCAGTTCTTAACAGAACGTCCTCACTATGCAGGTATCAAGAGTGGCTCCAGGTTTTGTGGGGCCTGAAGACTATATTATTTGGGAGTCCTCTCAGAAAAAGAATAAAAAACTAAAAATGCACAACCAGGTACAAATGTGATTATTTTGAACAAAAGAGAAAAATACAAGTTACTAGACCCTTGCAGGGTTATGTCCTTGGTAATTTACCACACTTTGCTTACATAGGGTTGCTTCCTAATTGCAACTAGCCTCCTTTCCCACACAGAACTCTCTACAAAAATCAGCAACTCCTAGGACACCGAAAGGCATGTGCAAATGAGAGGCCCTGAAGCTCAGGCTTCACTAGCTTCAAGGTAAATCTGCCTCCATCGACACATAGGTCCAAAGTACAGTGGGCAGTGGGACAAAAGAGAGAGAAAGGGCAACCCTGGGTACTGGAAAAGCTTTTCAGAGGGGTGAGCCCTCTCTAGATGATTAATCAGTGTTCTTAAGAAAAGGAAGTATGTGGGGCCCAAGACTGTGTGAGTTCTTTGCACTATGTTATGGTCCCAAGAAATAGCTGCATGTCACAGAAAGCTGACCTTACTTAAATGTGAAAAAAAGGTGACTTGGGGTAGCAGGTTAGAGAATCTCTCTCCATATAATCCTAGAACATGCCTGCTAAGTATGTGGTTTTCCTTCCCTTCTGTGCTATTCCTCCTTCTTTTCAATTTCTTGGATTTTGAGCTTCTAGGAGGAAGGACACTTCAAAGCCCTGCTTCTATGCATATGCTTTCCATTTTCAGGATTTTTGTCCTTGTCCTTAAAATAAACACAGCACTCAAAAAGGAGAGGGAAGAAGGAGTAGAAAATAACAAATGACAAGGTTTTTCTCTTTTATACCAAGACTCTTAAGACATCAAAGCTTAACAAGAGTAACAAACACTACCCTTTTCCATATAGGAACTATGTCACCAAAAGTTCACCAAGGTGGTGCTGGATGGAGTGGGGTAGAAATCCAGAGGAAGTTTCTTAAGTAGAGAAAAATGACACCCCATATTTAAGAAAATTAAAAAAATTAAAAACAAGTAAGCTCAACTTCTCACAGAACTCACATAAGAATTCCAACATGGAAAAGGAAAGTGGGTCTAAACTCTACTACCCATACATTCCCTTTTCCTGATCTAGATAAAACCCTGAACATGGTGAGCTTGGTGAGTTCTGTTAACTTAGGACCAGCCTGCTTTAGTCAATAATACAGTTAAAACTAAAGAGAAAAGATTGGTCTCTGCTCTCTAGAACTGTGAAGGGCACTTTTGTGTATGTTACGGAGGAATGGGGATTTGAGAAGCAGTTTGTTTAAGGTCAAGGGGTGAACTTTGTTTTGAAATTTCTATATCAGGAGAATGTATGATCCTGAAAGGATTCCTGTACCATCCCATTGTTAGGCTGTAAGTACCCTACCAGACATCCTGCCCAGTCAGACTGTAATCCAAACTCAGGCATCAGAGAGCCAGCTGTGAGCCATTTGTGAAGCAGATCCCAATGTCTGCAGCACCTGCTCATCTGTTTCATCCTGTACTGGCTATCTGTTGAGGCACTTCTTCCTCCCTTCACTTGTAGACATCATCCTGAAGATGCTCCTGTCTATGCGGGACACGTGGTCACACCGGACCTGTCCTCCAAGTCAATGTCCTGTGTTCTGTATCTTTCCTGATCCCCTGGTCCATAAAGTTGCACTCTTTGATTCTTCCTTTGCTCAGGTAAGAGTCTCTAAAACAACTGTAATCACTAAGAGAAGACCTCTCTACTACTGTATGTTTGAAACTATATGAATGTTTACTTGTTCTAGACTTTCAGTATGGCATCCAGGTGTGGTCTATGGCAAGGGCAAACTCCTGTGGGTAAGTGTCAGCATATTCTCCCAACAGGAAGGGAAGAGGAAATGAGTTATTATCCACAAAGTCATTTATGTGGACAATGCAGCTCCTAAGATAGGATACTGGAATTGGGAAAACAGAGACAAAGCAAGGCATAACATAACTTGGAGAAGGCTAGGCTCCTTGAAGGGGTATATCCAGCAAACAGATCAAAGAAAAGGGATCCAAACTGCAGATTGAAGAACCCATATTTTGAAAGCCAACTTGTTTAGTAGGTGAATTTTCAGGGGCCAGGCAGGACTATACTTTGCATTTGCCCCTTCATGAGGTTTTTCTCCACTTACTACCAACAATGAAGCACCTAAAATTGCTGTTTAGGGAGTAGGAATGTTTTCTTACAAGCTACAAATAATGAAATATGGTATATAGGTTTCCTTCCCAGATGGCCATCATCTTTTATTTATTTGTTTGTTTGTTTTGGCTGCATTGGGTCTTCATTGCTGCATGCGGGCTTTCTCTTGTCGCGACGAGCGGGGGTTACTCTTCGTTGCGGTGCGCAGGCTTCTCATTGCGGTGGCTTCTCTTGCGGTGGCTCTTCCCTAGAGCACGGGCTCTAGGCGTGTGGGCTTCAGTAGTTGTGGCTCGCGGGCTCTACAGCACAGGCTCAGTAGTTGTGGCACACGGGCTTAGTTGCTCCGCAGCATGTGTGATCTTCCCAGACCAGGGCTTGAACCCGTCTCCCCTGCATTGGCAGGCAGATTCTTAACCACTGTGCCACCAAGGAAGCCCGATCATCATCTTTTATGTGGCCATCTATTAACTGTATCTCAGTAAACATAAATTCAATTAGTGTGTGTCTAGCCCATGCTAGGGCACTTTGAGAGATTATAAAGGATATAGGAGGTCCACGGTCTGCCACGTGAGAAACAGGATTAAATCCCATGAGGCTTTTTAATGTGCTACGATCTATGCAAAGTGTAATACACTATATTAAAAGACCAACCAAAAGGAAAACAAACAATCTTATTATCATGTGTGTCAGAGAAAATGCATATTTTCCCAAGGTTCCATCTTTACCCCCTCTTTTTTGGTCACCTCATATACTCTTTTTTTAATGTCCTAGTTTCTAGTTCAGATCTCTTGTGGTCTTTTTGTTGTGGTGATGTTGGCAGTAGTTCGTTTTGCTTTCCTTGTGCTGAGATTAAACAAGAACAATCATAGACACCTGCCAGGTGTTTTTTTAAGCAAGGGCACACATTTTGACAGTGACTGGTGATAGCCATGGGACCAGTAGTAACTAAACTTTATAAGAATCACACCTGTTATTTTGACCTCTTAGCTCATTCTCTAATCAAGTTGGTAAAATTCCCAGCCTAGAGAAAGATATTTTAAAAAGCACTCCTCATATTATTAAGTGTCTTCCTCTAAACCCTCAGGTAAAGGAAAAGCTCTTCATTCAATAACTGCCTTTCATGCACTTTGAAAATTTGAATTAGTTTCCAAATATGCTAGGAAAAAATTCTGATACAACAGAATTTGTCATTTTAAATCATAAGGAGCATGTCTTGTTACATAGTCTGAAGTTATTAAAAAACCCAAGCAAACAAAGTCAAAAAACCAGAGGTAGTATTAGAGCTGTTTAAGAGAATGGATAAGCAGGTTAGTCAAGTACAACTGGCTACACAGCCCTCTAATTAATAGATGCTTGTATGTTACAACTTCTACGAGATGATATGGCACCCCTTGCAGGACCATGAGAGAAGTAGGGGAAGAATCATTTAAATCAAAAAGGAGCACAGTGAGCCACACATAAGGCGTGACTGGTTACCGTGGTGAGTGAATCCAGGACGTCCCAGGAAGGCTCTCTATTCAGCATCTCATCACTTAACAGTTCAGTTAACAAATTTGTACAAAAAAGCAATTGAAAACTTCATTTCTAATTATCAAACTCCCTTGAATCTTAAGTTCCTAAAAGCTTTGCTAAGAGAATGGGTATCACTAATCAATAATGACACTGAGTGAGGCACTCCCAAGAAGCTCTCTTTCTTAGTCATGTTTGTTAACCCAGCAGGAAGAGTCTACAGTGAAATGCTTCTTAAGTCAGGGTTAATTGTCTTTTCTCCTCAAAGCCAATGGGAGCTTCAAGAAAGTGTGAAAGCCTATTGCTGAATTCCAGAGGGCAAAAAGAATCAACTCTGCTGGTCGGTTTTTGGATTGCTTTCGTCTTGGTGAGGGAGAAATTCCTAGAGCTTGGTCAAAGGGTAGTCCTTGTTTCATGGTGTAAAGGAGTTTTCTATAGACTAATATTATTTTTGAAATGCAGGCCTTCACAAATCTTATGTTTTGGGGCACTCTGACATTACGGTGGTTTGATATGATTCACATAAAAGTAAAAGCAATAAAGCGATAACTTTAAAAAAACATACCTGGGTCAATAACTGGGAAACATTTCTGAGGAAGAAAAATCCATTTGTCATGTGGGTTATTTTTCATTTAAAGTAACAGGCTAGCTAGACACATACATATGAATCAACTTCTTGGTTAGAATCTTCTGGAATGTTTCTAGAATGTGCTGAAAGGATTTCTGTTTTCTTTTTTTTTAGAATTAAAATTTTTAACTTCAGGATATATTAAAAAATATCCTTGAGAGCAACTTTAACTTCTAAGATAATACTTAATGTTTTGGGAATTTCACAAAAGTCATAAATATAATAATAAGTTAAACTTAAGTTTATTATTTTCTCAATGGAAATTTAATTTGAGACAGTGGTCTTATGGAGTCCTGATAATATTCCAAATACAGGAGAATGCTATGTTGCTTTCTCTGTACCATCATCAGGCTAACTGCTAAGTACTCACTCTGCACCCTGTAGTAGTACTTTGCCCCATTTTATTCATTTTTGGTTAACATGTCTGAGTCCCTACTAGACTTTGAGCTCCTTGAGGTCAGAGTTCATGCCTATCCACTTTTCCTTACCTAGAACTTAAACAAATAATTTTTCCTAGATTGCATCACTCTTTGTGATATGGCCTCCCCAAATATGCCCACATTCTAAACCTCAGGACCTATGAATATGTTAACTTACATGGTAAAATGTACTTTGCAAATGTGATTAAATTAAGGATCTTGGGATAGAGTCATTATCCTGGATTATCAGGATTGCTCCAATGTAATCAAAGGAGACTTAGAAGAAGGAGACAGGAGGTTCTACATCAGTAGGAAAAGATGTGACCATGAAAGCAAGAGGCTGGCGTGATGAAAGAAGTGATCAGCAAGCCAAGGATTGCAGGTGGCCTCTAGAAGCTGAAAAAGGCAAGAAAATGGATTCTCCCCTCAGGGCCTCCAGAAAGGAAGCAGACTGCCAAAATCCTATGTTTGATGTAATTTGCTAAAGCAGCAACATGAAACTGATACAGTCTGTTACTATATGGTGTACTAAGATCATTTATTCTTCTTGTGTTTCCCTCTGATAAACCTCATGGTGTCATGGGTTCTTAGAAGAGGCAGTATGTGAAAGATGAAAACTTGGGCTTTTAAGTCAAATTTCCTAGGTTCAAATCTCAGCTCCGTACTAAATAGCTGACCTCGGTGTTGTTTAACTTCTCAAAACCTCCGTTTCCATGTTGGTAAAATGGATATAGTAATAGTTCTTACATCACAGGCTTTCTTTTCCTCTGAGAAATAAGGTAAAGAGTGTGTGTGTGTGTGTGTGTGTGTGTGTGTGTGTGTGTGTGTGTGTGTGTGTGTGTGTGTGTGTGTGTGTGTTTAGCTCACTTGTTGCTTTGTCCATTTACATATGTCTCACACTCAGACTGTCACAAAGCATACATGAGAAGGAATTTTCCAGGTATTCAATTTTCTAAGAGATTTGGTAACTGAGGACAGATTGAGGAAACACCAGGAATTAGGCCAAGACGAATCCAGCTTTATTCTGGTTGTGTTCGAGTACCTGTAGCTTTCCTCTCACAGCATGTTCTCCCAAGCCTCCGAGCCTTGCACATGCCACGTGCCCTCTGCCATGAATGTCCTCCTCCTTCTCCCAACTACCAACCCCTTTCTCCCTTAGCAAGAATCTGCAATCTCTATGAAGTCTTCCCTGCCCTCTTCAAGCTCCCAGTTACTAACTCTTCAATTCTCCTAATATACTTTCGTAAGAATCCCCTTAAAGTTTGCACCTACCTCCCTACCAGTTCTTTAGGGTAATCGTTGTGTCTTTTTTATCTCAGAGTATCATGCTAGGCACTGAGGAACAACTTACAAAAATCAAAGAGTAAATCATCTGATAAATCAGTCTTTGAGGATGATATAGTGATTGAAGTTACTTTAAACATATATACCCCTCCACAATTATACACAATTATAATAAATTTACATCTTAAAATAAGCTTCCTTGCACCCAATATTTTAATCTTAATTTAATCTAGAAAAGTAATTGTATTGGTACATATGTAAGCAAACTGACGAATCAATTGAGCATGTTGGCAAATCAGTGTTGGCATGAGAAAAGTCCTTGATACCTCTCAAACAACACAATGAATTACAGCAACATCCTAAAATTGAAAACTTTACCACTGTGTGATAATGGTAATGATGCTGAAGGGTTTTATTTTAAAAAAATATTTACAACAAGGTTACGCAATTAAAACAATAACTGAACTATAAAATCCTTTAAAAATAGAAATCAATTTCACTTTCCCACAGGGACATTGTTGAAAGATATAAATAAACCTTATTTTAAACAAATTATGTTAAGAGTATGCCCATTCTAAAATGATGCTATAATGGAAGTCAGGTGAGATAAGATTTACTTTCCTGCTAAATTTTCTGAAATATAGTTTTCTAAGGAAAGCAAGGGAAGTCTGCAGGAGTGTTTAACTCACCTGCCAGATTTTAAATAAAGTGTTTAATACATATTAGGTATCTCATAATGCTGTTAATGATGTTTATTTCAAAGGAGATATATATAGTTTATACCTTGGCTTATTTGAACAAATAATACGTAATCATGACAACATGACAATTGCTGTGTCTCACTGTCTATGTTCTTTATAGAATCTCCAGCTTTAACTGTACTTTTTTACTTAGGCATTTATTTCTATATGCATTCCTTCCAATTTGCAACTTATAATTCTTGCCTTACAAAGGTTTTATAAAAATAATAATGACTTTATTTGTTCAAAAAACCCTCAATTTAATAAACATTCATATTTCACATTCATGTAAAATAGTTTTTTTCCTCAAAATACTTTTTAAGTATTGAACTTTCTTTAATAGTGGCTGAGATTACTGCCCAATTGGTGGAAGTGTAGGTGAAATTGAGGTGTTCTTTTTTATGATTCCCAAAATACAAAGTTGTTGCACAGAGGGAAAAAACAGACAGAAGTAAATTTCAGACCTTTCATTTGGAGCCCCCTAATTCTTTTTCATTATACACAGAGCCTAATGGCTAACAAGTGGCAAATAAATGTTCAGGAAGGAACATTCTATTGCAAGTGGATTGGAGTGGTGAGTTCTTCCCCAGAAAACCAGATCTGTCTTATGAAATAGTTTTGTGGCTTTCAAAATCCTGTGCAAAGAAAGGACATTTCCAGGCACAGCATTTAATTAGGTTATTAGTAAAGAGATATTGAATGAAGGATTGAAAACATAATCCAAACCTCAACCATGCCAGGTGAAAAAGAAAATTGTACAAATAAAGACACTGAGCAATACTGTCCTTATCTGGAAAGTTAATGGGTTGAAAAAAATGAGCTTTCAATTCCTTTACAGTCTGTGATTTTAAATGGATGAAACAGGATATTAACTTCCATCATAAACCAGGCTTCTAGGACCAATTCTACAAAAATCCCATCTTGTTAATGCTTTCCCTTATCTCAAACAGGAAGTTTTAGGACATACACAAAAAAGCACAAAGTACTCTCAGCTGGAGAGTTGTAAGTGTATGTTTCATCCAGATGTCAGGACTAGTTCAGGTCCAATAATCTTCAAAGGCAAGATTTCAAATATTCCCTCAGCCATTCATAAATTTATATATTCTTTATTAAGCTCCTATTATATTCTAGATATTGTGAAAGGTGGAAGGAAAACGTAATTAACTATGGCATAGTCTTCATCTTTCTATATAATAAATTTGAGTTAAAATATAATGTTAAGTGAGTACAAGTGGAAAGAGTCAATTCTGATTGAGGAAAGGGGTGAATATTAAAAACTGGGTCACAGAACTATTTGCTGTTGTCTAAATAATATGATTTCAATGCTGAAGAATGGAGAAAAAGGGATAACATTCAACAGGGAGCGAACAGCCTTAGCAAAGATACAGAGGATGTGTGATGTGCTTGGCAAGTTTTGAAGATAGTGAGAAGTGCAGCATGCCTACTAGGCCTGTGGGAATGTAACACTGGCAAGCAATGAGACAGGAAAAATAGGCTGGACTAATGTGTGACAGGGAGTTTGGACTTCATTTTGTGGGCAGTTTGAAATCATGGTAGGTTTGTAAGCAGAGGTTTTGAAATACCTCCTCTTGGAGTTGGGAAAACAGAATACAGGGGATAAGTCCAGAGTGTTTGGGTCCAATGAGATCATTTATCGGCCTACTCAGAAAGTCCAGGGGAAAGAGCTTAAGGACCTGAATTCAGTAGAAGACATGAATGAGTAAAGAGACTTTTCCGAAGGTGGTCAGTCTCAGCTAACACAAATTTCTAAAGAAATACAAAACATCAAATAGCAACCTAAGTTAAAGATTGCAAACTGGCCTAGGACACCCTGATTAGATGGCAATGATTTGTAACTAGCGTATTAAAGAAAAAGACTAAACTCTTATAGCTTCTGTTTTTGTTACACTAATAACGTTTGCTTATAAATGTGTGCTCAATAAGTTCTATTTGAAAATATTTTGTTCCCTGAAAGTGGTAAACATCCATTTTGAACCGTATTTGAATTCCTAGCTGTTTATCAATTCCATTCAGATGTGGTGAATGCCAAGTTAAACCACAGTAAAACTCATTCAAGAATCACTTTTATTTACTGAAGTGTGAATGGGAGAGATATATTTGTTCTCCCTTTAGTTATTCTCTATCTAAAACAGGGAATGGTGGGTGGATATTAAAATAACCTTATTATTGTGGTTGGGTTTGGGATTGGAGCTGGAAATGGAGAATGACTGCAGATAGGCACAAGGGACCTTTTGGCAATCATGGAAATTTCTGAAATTAGACTGTAGTACTGGTTGTACCACTCTGTAAATTTAATAAAAGTCATTGGATTTACACTTAAAATGGGTGAATTTTATGGTATGCAAATTATACTTCATTAAAACTATAAAGAACATTATGATGTGCATGTATTAAGGATTTTAAATCTGCTGAAAGCAGATTTTATATCTGCTGAATCTGCTAAATGTAATATGTAACTTGCAGTCATTTATCCAATAACACTTTATAGAGAAATTACTACAGACAGGTATGTTCTAGACCAGTGCTTCTCGAATTTAATGTGTTTAAGAACTATCAGTGGTCTGAAGAACCTAGGGGCGGGACAGGAATAAAGACACAGAAGTAGAGGATGGACTTGAGGACACAGGGAGGGGGAAGGGTAAGCTGGGACGAAGTGAGAGAGTGGCATGGACATATATACACTACCAAATGTAAAACAGATAGCTAGTGGGAAGCAGCCGCATAGCACAGGGAGATCAGCTTAGTGCTTTGTGTCCCCCTAGAGGGGTGGGATAGGGAGGGTGGGTGGGAGATGCAAGAGGGAGAGGATACGGGGATATATGTATATGTATAGCTGATTCACTTTGTTATAAAGCAGAAACTAACACACCATTGTAAAGCAATTATACTCCAATAAAGATGTTAAAAAATTTTTTTTCTCCAAAGAAGACATACAGATGGCCAAGAGGCACATGAAAAGATGCTCAACATCACTATTAGAGAAATGCAAATCAAAACTACAATGAGGTATCACCTCACATCAGTCAGAATGGCCATCATCAAAAAATCTACAAACAATAAATCCTGGAGAGGGTGTGGATAAAAGGGAGCCCTCTTGCACTGCTGGTGGGAATGTAAATTGATACAGCCACTGTGGAGAATGGTTTGGAGGTTCCTTAAAAAACTAAAAGTGGAACTACCATATGACCCAGCAATCCCACTACTGGGCATATACCCTGAGAAAACCATAAGTCAAAAGGACACATGGACCCCAATATTCAATGCAGCACTATTTACAATAGCCAGGACATGGAAACAACCTAAATGTCCAACAACAGATGAATGGATAAAGAAGTTGTGGTACATATATACAATGGAATATTACTCAGCCATAAAAAGGAACAAAATTGGGTCATTTGTAGAGATGTGGATGGACCACACAGACTCTACAAGGAGTCTGTCATACAGAGTGAAGTAAGCCAGAAAGAAAAAAACAAATATCATATATTAACACATATATGTGGAATCTAGAAAAATGGTACAGATGAACATATTTGTAGGGCAGGAATAAGAAGACATAGACACATAGAATGGACATGTGGACACAGGGAGGGCAGGGGAGGGTGGGTTGAATTCGGAGATCAGGATTGACATATACACACTACCATGTGTAAAATAGATAGCTAGCGGGAACATGCTATAAAGCACAGGAAGCTCAGCTCGGTGCTCTCTGATGACCTAGATGGGTGGGATGGGGCGTTGGGGGGAGAGGGAGGTCCAAGAGGGAGGGGATATAGGTATACATATAGCTGATTCACTTCATTGTACAGAAGAAACTAACACAACATTGTAAAGTAATTATACTCCAATAAAAAGAAATATACAAGAATAAAAAGATTCAAGTATGTAGATGGCCTATAGTATTTAAACAGCTACGGGTTTCAAGACAATTATACTAAGTACACAAATCTGGTTTTAATGACCGTGCTTAGAAGATGGGCAGAGTGCTAAATATGTAAGTAATTATGGACTTGGCACAGTAGCTCTGTTTATTTTAAGATCTCTTCTACTGCTTTGGTTGAGGATGTTTACTTAACTGAACTCTATTAAACATGCTAAAAACATTATCACAGATTTTGTCTTTGTAAGAACTTTTAATCGACAAGCTATGGAAGAGATAAATCATCAAGCATAGTAGATGATGGCAGATGGGCTAGAGCAGACACAAAGAGGACAGGCAGGTATCCTTTTATCATGGACTAAAAAAATTTCAGTTGAATTAAGTGTTTCTGAAAAGCAAATGACTGATAGTACTGGAGACTGAAGTCTATTTAGCAGACATGAGACTATGTAGGGAACTGCTGGAGGGCATTCCTCTGCAGCATGCTCTGACCTGCTCCAAGTAGATGATTAGTCCTCTCTGGTGTCAGAAAAATGCTGTGCTGGTAACTATTGTATGGAATTTAGCCTTTAAACCATACCTAACTCAGTTACTCTATGAGCTTGATAGGTATATAAAACGTTAACCATCCATAATGGTTTTGTCTAAGTTTCCTATCTAATTCCTATTTGTCTAATGGTTTCCTATCTAAGCCTAGGAGAGAAGGAAATGCAGGTGTTTCACAAGGCAGGGCCAAGGAATCACAGAAACCTCTGTCAATAACGACTTATGTGGAAACCCATATTTTACCTTTATTATTCTTTTCCTTTCCCCTCCTTCTCCTTTTCCTCCACCCTCCTTCTTCATTTTCTTCTTTGTCATCATCTGCATCTACTTTATTGTCTCTATATTAATTCATCTTTGGTGGGATGGTTGTCTTAATTTCATTTTAAATATTTCCAGTGGTATTTCCTGATAAAGATTGTTCAGCCATGTACATTTAAAATACTTATTGAAAATAATTTTATAATTTCTATGTAAAATTTTAAAATGTTATGTTCTCACAAAATATGGTCACAGTAGAGAGGCAGTGTTTTTACTCTAAAAAAGGAAACTGAAGAATTTTTATCTTATACTGTAATTATTTACTTATTTATTTATAATATTTAAATTTTATTGTATTTATTTTTTCATACAGCAGGTATTTATTAGTCATCAATTTTATACACATCAGTATATACATGTCAATTCCAATTGCCCAATTCATCACGCCACCACCCCCACCCCCCTCCAGCTTTCCCCGCTTGGTGTCCATACACTTGTTCTCTACATCTGTGTCTCAATTTCTGTCCTGCAAACCGGTTCATCTGTACCATTTTTCTAGGTTCCACATATATGCGTTAATATACGATATTGTTTTTCTCTTTCTGACTGCCTTCACTCTGTATTGACAGTCTCTAGATCCATCCACGTCTCAACAAATGACCCAATTTCGTTCCTTTTTATGGCTGAGAAATATTCCATCATATATATGTAGCACATCTTCTTTATCCATTCATCTGTCGATGGGCATTTAGGTCGCTGCCATAACCTGGCTATTGTAAATAGTGCGGCAATGAACATTGGGGTGCATGTGTCTATTTGAATTATGGTTTTCTCTGGGTATATGCCCAGTAGTGGGATTGCTGGGTCGTATGGTAGTTCTATTTTTAGATTTTTACGGAAACTCCATACTGTTTTCCATAGTGGCTGTATCAATTTACATTCCCACCAACAGTGCAAGAGGGTTCCCTTTTCTCCACACCCTCTCCAGTATTTGTTGTTTGTAGATTTTCTGATGATGCCCATTCTAACTGGTGTCAGGTGATACCTCATTGTAGTTTTGATTTCCATTTCTGTAATAATTAGTGGTGTTGAGCATCTTCTCATGTGCTTCTTGGCCATCTGTATGTCTTCTTTGGAGAAATGTCTATTTAGGTCTTCTGCCCATTTTTGGATTGGGTTGTTTATTTTTTTTAAATTGAATTGCATGAGCTGTTTATATATTTTGGAGATTAATCCTATGTCCGTTGATTCGTTTGCAAATATTTTCTCCCATTCTGAGGGTTGTCTTTTCATTTTGTTTGTAGTTTCCTTTGCTTTGCGAAAGCTTTTAAGTTTCATTAGGTCCCATTTGTTTATTTTTGTTTTTATTTCCATTACTCTAGGAGGTGTATCAAAAAAGATCTTGCTGTGATTTATGTCAAAGAGTGTTCTTCCTATGTTTTCCTCTAAGAGTTTTATAGTATCCGGTCTTACATTTAGGTCTCTGATCCATTTTGAGTTAATTTTTGGGTATGGTGTTACGGAGTGTTCTAATTTTTTACATGTAGCGGTCCAGTTTTCCCAGCACCACTTATTGAAGAGACTGTCTTTTCTCCATTGTATATCGTTGCCTCCTTAGTCATAGATTAGTTGACAATAGGTGCATGGGTTTATCTCTGGGATTTCTATCTTGTTCCATTGATCTATGTTTCTGTTTTTGTGCCCGTACCATATTGTCTTGATTACTGTAGCTTTGTAGTATAGTCTGAAGTCAGGGAGTCTGATTTCCCCAGCTCCGTTTTTTTCCCTCAAGATTGCTTTGGCTATTCAGGGTCTTTTGTGTCTCCATACAAATTTTAAGATTTTTTCTTCTAGTTCTGTAAAAAATGCCCCTGGTAATTTGATAGGGATTGCATTGAATCTGTAGATTGCTTTGGGTAGTATAGTCATTTTCACAATATTGATTCTACCAATCCAAGAACATGGTATATCTCTCCATCTGTTGGTATCATCTTTAATTTCTTTCATCAGTGTCTTACAGTTTTCTACATAAAGGTCTTTTGTCTCCCTAGGTAGGTTTATTCCTAGGTATTTTATTTTTTTGTTGCAATGGTAAATGGGAGTGTTCCCTTAATTTCTCTTTCAGATTTTACATCATTAGTGTATAGGAATGCAAGAGATTTCTGTGCATTAATTTTATATCCTGCAACTTTACCAAATTCATTGATTAGCGCTACTAGCTTTCTGGTGGCATCTTTAGGATTCTGTCTATATAGTATCATGTCATCTTTAAACAGTGACAGTTTTATTTCTTCTTTTGCAATTTGTATTCCTTTTATTTCTTTTTCTTCTCTGACTGCCATGGCTAGGACTTCCAAAACTATGTTGAATAGTAGTGGTGAGAGTGGACATCCTTGTCTTGTTCCTGATCGTAGAGGAAATGCTTTCAGTATTTCACCATTGAGAATGATGTTGGCTGTGGGTTTGTCGTATATGGCCTTTATTATGTTGAGGTAGGTTCCCTCTATGCCCACTTTCTGGAGACTTTTTATCATAAATGGGTGTTGAATTTTGTCAAAAGCTTTTTCTGCATTTATTGAGATGATCATATGGTTTTTCTTCTTCAGTTTGTTAAGATGGTGTATCACATTGATTGATTTGCGTATACTGAAGAATACTTTCATCCCTGGCATAAATCCCACTTGATCATGGTGTATGATCCTTTTAATGTGTTGTTGGATTCTGATTGCTAGTATTTTGTTGAGGATTTTTGCATCTATATTCATGAGTGATATTGGTCTGTAATTTTCTTTATTTGTAGTATCTTTGTCTGGTTTTGGTATCAGGGTGATGGTGGCCTCAGAGAATGAGTTTGGGAGTGTTCCTTCCACTGAAATTTTTTGGAAGAGTTTGAAAAGGATGGGTGTTAGCTCTTCTCTAAATGTTTGATAGAATTCACCTGTGAAGCCATCTGGTCCTGGACTTTTGTTTGTTGGAAGATTTTTAATCACAGTTTCAATTTTATTACCTGTGATTGGTCTGTTCATATTTTCTATTTCTTCCTGGCTCAGTCTTGGAAGGTTATACCTTTCTAAGAATTTGTCCATTTCTTCCAGGTTGTCCATTTTATTGGCATACAGTTGCTTGTAGTAGTCTCTTAGGATGCTTTGTATTTCTGCGGTGTCTGTTATAACTTCTTTTCATTTCTAATTTTATTGATTTGAGTCCTCTCCCTCTTCTTCGTGATGACTGTGGCTAATGGTTTATCAATTTTGTTTATCTTCTCAAAGAACCAGCTTTTAGTTTTATTGATCTTTGCTATTGTTTTCTTTGTTTCTATTTCATTTATTTCTGCTCTGATCTTTATGATTTCTTTCCTTCTGCTAACTTTGGGTTTTGTTTGTTCTTCATTCTCTAGTTCCTTTAGGTTCAAGGTTAGATCGTTTATTTGAGATTTTTCTTGTTTCTTGAGGTAGGCTTATATAGCTATAAACTTCCCTCTTACAACTGCTTTTGCTGCATCCCATAGGTTTTGGATCATCGTGTTTTCATTGTCATTTGTCTGTAGGTCTTATCTGATTTCCTCTTGAATTTCTTCAGTGATCTCTTGGTTATTTAGTAACTTATTGTTTAGCCTCCATGTGTTTGTGTTTTTTACCCTGTAATTCATTTCTAATCTCATAGTGTTGTGGTCAGAAAAGATGCTGGATATGATTTCAATTTTCTTAAATTTACTGAGGCTTGATTTGTGACCCAAGATGTGATCTATCCTGGAGAATGTTCTGTGCGCACTTGAGAAGAAAGTGTAACCTGCGGTTTTGGGAGGGAATGTCCTATAAATATCAATTAAATATATCTGGTCTATTTTGTCATTTAAAGCTTCTGTTTCCTTATTTATTTTCATTTTGGATGATCTGTCCATTGGTGTAAGTGAGGTGTTAAAGTCCCCCACTATTATTGTGTTACTGTCGATTTCCTCTTTCATAGCTGTCAGCAGTTGCCTTATGTATTGAGGTGCTCCTATGTTGGGTGCATATATATTTATAATTGTTATATATTCTTCTTGGATTGATCCCTTGATCATTATGTAGTGTCCTTCCTTGTCTCTTGTATCATTCTTTATTTTAAAGGCTATTTTATCTGACATGAATATTGCTACTCAAGCTTTCTTTTGATTTCCATTTTCATGGAATATCTTTTTCCATCCCCTCACTTTCAGTCTGTATGTGTCCCTAGGTCTGAAGTGGGTCTCTTGTAGACAACATATATATGGGTCTTGTTTTTGTACCCATTCAGCAAGCCTGTGTCTTTTGGTTGGAGCATTTAATCCATTGATTAAATGTATGATTGATATGTATGTTCCTATGACCATTTTCTTAATTGTTTTGGGTTTGTTTTTGTAGATCCTTTTCTTCGCTTGTGTTTCCCACTTAGAGAAGCTCCTTTAGCATTTGTTGTAGAGCTGGTTTGGTGGTGCTGAATTCTCTTAGCTTTTGCTTGTCTGTAAAGCTTTTGATTTCTCCATCGAATCTGAATGAGATCCTGGCTGGCTTGAGTAATCTTGGTTGTAGGCTCTTGCCTTTCATCACTTTAAGTATATCATGCCACTCCCTTCTAGCTTGTAGAGTTTTTGCTGAGAAATCAGCTGTTAACCTTATGGGAGTTCCCTTGTATGTTATTTGTAATTTTTCCCTTGCTGCTTTCAATAATTTTTCTTTGTCTTTAATTTTTGCCAATTTGATTATTATGTGTCTTGGCGTGCTTCTCCTTGGGTTTATCCTGTATGGGACTCACTGTGCTTCCTGGACTTGGGTGGTTATTTCCTTTTCCATGTTAGGGAAGTTTTCGACTATAATCTCTTCAAATATTTCCTCTGGTCCTTTCTCTCTCTCTTCTCCTTCTGGGACCCCTATAATGCGAACGTTGTTGCATTTAATGTTGTCACAGAGGTCTGTTAGGCTGTCTTCATTTCATTCTTTTTTCTTTATTCTGTTCTGCAGCAGTGAATTCCACCATTCTGTCTTCCAGGTCACTTATCCGTTCTGCCTCAGTTATTCTGCTATTGATTCCTTCTAGTGTATTTTTCATTTTAGTTATTGTATTGTTCATCTCTGTTTGTTTGTTCTTTAATTCTTCTAGGTCTTTGTTAAACATTTCTTGCATCTTCTCGATCTTTGCCTCCATTCTTTTTCTGAGGTCCTGGATCATCTTCGCTATCATTATTCTGAATTCTTTTTCTGGAAGGTTGCCTATCTCCAATTCATTTAGTTGTTTTTCTGGGGTTTTATCTTGTTCCTTCATCTGGTACATAGCCCTCTGCGTTTTCATCTTGTCTATCTTTCTGTGAATGTGGTTGTTGTTCCACATTCTGGTGGATGAGGCTATTTAAGAGGCTTGTGCAAGTTTCCTGATAGGAGGGACTGGTGGTGGGTAGAGCTGTCTCTTGCTCTGGTGGGCAGAGCTCTGTAAAACTTTAATCCGCTTGACTACTGCTGGGTTCCCTCCCTGTTGGTTGTTTGGCCTGAGGCAACCCAACACTGGGGTCTACCTGGGCTCTTTGGTGGGGCTAATGACAGACTCTGGGAGGGCTCAACCCAAGAAGTACTTCCCAGAACTTCTGCTCCCAGTGTCACTGTCCCCACGTTGAGCCACAGCCACCCCTGCCTCTGCAGGAGACCCTCCAACACTAACAGGTAGGTCTGGTTCAGTCTCCTATGGGGTCACTGCTCCTTCTCTTGGGTCCCAATGCACACACTACTTTGTATGTGCCCTCCAAGAGTGGAGTCTCTGTTTCCCCCAGTCCTGTCGAAGTCCTGCAAACAAATCCCACTGGCCTTCAAAGTCTGATTCTCCAGGAATTCCTCCTCCTGTTACCGGACCCACAGTTTGGGAAGCCTGACGTGGGGCTCAGAACCTTCACTCCAGCGCGTGGACTTCTGTGGTATAAGTGTTCTCCAGTCTGCGAGTCGTCCACCCAGCAGTTATGGGATTTGATTTTACTGTGATTGCACCCCTCCTACCGTCTCATTTTGGCTTGTCCTTTGTCTTTGGATGTGGGGTATCTTTTTTGGTGAGTTCCACTGTCTTCCTGTTGATGACTGTCCAGCAGCTAGCTGTGATTCTGGTGTTCTCACAAGAGGGAGTGAGAGCACGTCCTTCTACTCCGCCATCTTGGTTCAGGGTCAGGGACTTTGCTCTTTGTAATTATTTATTAAAGTAATCTTGAAAGGCAGTGAATTGGCAGGCAGGAAAAAAAAAAAAAAAACGTGTTTATCTTTACTATTTTACCTAAATCACAACCTGATAGAGATTTTGGGCCATGGCTATCACAGCAATTATCTGATATGTTCCTTTGATATTTATTGACAAAAACCACTCTGGCCAGACACAAATCCATTTTATGTGGTATGTAGTCTTGGAGGGAAAAAAATGAGTCTTATTTGGCTTAAGAATGGGCATCCTAAAATAGCCCTACCAAGGTTTATGGAAGGACAAGATTAATAAATAAAATGACTCCCCTGACAGAATGGTTTTACACTGCATCCTTTTTAAAAAGTACCATGTGATATTTAATTAACTAACAAATGTACATTTTTAAATGAATTCAAAAATGAAATGAAATTTTTTGAGATCGAAATATAATACATTATTATTCTATAGTTTCTCACATACATAGGGTCTTTTGTATTCCATGGATTACTGCTTACAATAGTGTTTATGATCTAAATAATAAACTTTTTATGTCAGTAATCCTAGTGCCACTTATTTATGAGAAAAAAGAAAGTCTAGATGCATACTAATTACTTGAACTTATAAGAAACCATTTGGAAAACAGCTAGGCTCTATAATACCAGAATTAATGCCATTAATTTAGAAACCTTTAAATATAGATTCCAGTACAGGCCAATGGAACTAAGAACTAGGGCTTCAGAGTCACCAAAGCTTGGGGTAAGCCACTTAACCTCTTCTAACCTTGTCTTCATCTACAAAATGAGGATAATAATTTAATTGTACAAAGTTTTAAGAAGAGTATAGTTAATAATACTATAATATTTATTTGAAAATTGCTAAGAGAGTAGACCTTAAAAGTTTTCACCATCAAAAAAAAAAAAACTGTAACTATGTGAGGTGATGGATGTGTTAACTAACCTTATTGAGGTAATCATTTTGCAACATATACATATATCAAATCATTATGTTGTACATCTTAAACTTGCACAATGTTACATGTCAATTATATATCAATAAAGCTGAAAAAAAGCTTTCAAGAAGACGTAAATGAGATAATTTGTGTCATGACCTAAACTCAGCACCTAAGTGTAGTCAACAAATTTTAGTTTCCTTTCCTTTACGAAGTGGGAATTCTCTTCCTAAGGATAAAAGCCATGTTCCATCCATATTTGTAGCTGCGAAGTGCTTGGCAGAGTGTCTTACAGAAGTTGCTATTCAATAAAATCTGTAGAAAAAACGAAGAAGAGAGGGAAGGACCCAGTTCTGATCTTAAACCAACTCTTAATTTAGTATGAGAGACAGAACTTACCTAAGTAAACATTTATGTTTGGAACTTACATATAAAAATAAGTACCACCCTAAAGGCAACACCAGCTGCTAAATTATTAGAGTCAGGAAATAACTGTCTTGCTGCTCAAAAGGCATTTGAATAAAAGGATTCTATAGCTTTTCATAGCATCCATGAAAATAAGGAAAGAATACAGACAGGCAGTTTTGCTTGGAAACCCTAAAATAGTCTGGAAGTACAGGGCATGGACAAGAATGAGACTATGAAAATGCAAAAGTACAGGAATGAAACAACACTGAGTAGGAATCAGCAGAACTTGCGACCAGCCTACAGATGTGAATGACTGGGACTGGGCAGGGAAAGCCCAGAGTTCCTGCTTGAAAATGAAGATGCAGGAAAAGCAGAATAGATAGGCTAAGGGGACACCATGAATTCCTTTTTTTTTTCCATGTTTAGATTTAGGTAATGGCAGAACATCTAAGTAAAGATGTTTCATAAACAGAAAGAATTCTGTGACTGGGAGGAATATAAAGGTCACGGCAGAAGAGGAAGATCTGGAAATTGTCTGCATAGAGGTGGGTGGTTAAATAAAATTTGGGGCTCAAGCATCCTGACTTGCACAGAGGACATGAGTTGCAAACCCAAGATTATGAAAAACATTTCCTATTTTAATTACGATTGTTATTTTAAGTATTTTTGGATTCTATCTGGGGGTTGCTACATTACCAAATTTTACATACCCATTTACACTAGAAAACACTTGAGACATTTCGGATCCAATTCCTTCCTTTTATAGACAGGCAGAAGCTCAGAGGTGTGAAGTGAAATGCTCAAGTTTATTGAGTAAATAAGTTTCCATTTGTTCATTCATTTAATAGGTACAAATATGCAGATATGGATGAGTGCAAATATGGGATGGTTTAAAATTCTATGTTGACCTGCATACTATTTACAAATCGTCAATTCTTTTGTGATTGTAATTTAGTCATACTTGTGCTAAGTTAAAGTATATATACCCAAAGCCATATATGATACAATAACTGGGAAACCAAAGGTTTTCTACAAAAATTAATATGTCCTTTAAAAACAGTAGGCTGATGGTATCTAAACATTCACATTTAGAAACACTTTCTCATTTTAGATGGAGTCAGAATAACCTATATATAACTATATAAGTTGGATGTTTTCTAAACCTCAATTTGAGGACATATGAGTTTACTACTTTTCTTAAGTTGCTTTCAGCCATGTTATATGCTTAACTTGAAAAGTAAAATATGAATACTCAAAACTAGAAAAAAGAGGTACACTTTCCAAGTCACCTTTTATACACTTGGGTAAAAGCAAAGGAAAAAAAATAATAAATCTGGCAGAAACCCTAGCATGGCTATAATCTAGACTGTCAACTTTCAGTTGTTTATCTGGAAAATCACTCAATCACTTTCTTGGTACTTATCCTAACTGCACAGTTTACTCAACTGACAGCAGCCAGAATTTTTTAAAAAGCCAACTTCGTCAAACTACAAATTTTACATTTGATTTTTTTTTTTTTTTTGGTAATAGACTATGTATGAAATGGTTACACACCCTATGACTGAATGTATCCAATGACAGAAAACTGATTAGCTTCGAAGGAACTGCAGTCTGTCCTTAT
The DNA here is from genome assembly GCF_949987515.2 of Delphinus delphis. Lineage (NCBI taxonomy): Eukaryota > Metazoa > Chordata > Mammalia > Artiodactyla > Delphinidae > Delphinus > Delphinus delphis. Next base: position 50,794,830 of record NC_082699.1, read on the forward strand.
CTCTTTGGAAAATTTCTTTCATAAAATGATGTTTCCTTGCAACTTACACATGCATACTGGTTCATATTCTACCCTTAGGGATTATGCAAATCAATCATAATAGCTTCTTTGACATGATAATCCTTTCAACGTTTGAAGAAAGTTACCAGGTTCCCTCTGAGTTTCTTTGTACCCTGGTCATTCCTCCTATGAATTGTGTTAAGCAACTTGCTCTATTGGTTTGGTTTTTCTCCACAGAATTTTCTCCTGTTCACTTGAGACCTTCTGTAATGTGGTACAGCATAGTAGAATGGACAGTCAACTCAGGAGTTGAACAGATCTTTATTTGAACCTCTGCTTCATCACTAATACAGTTTGTTTGTACACAATTTAACCTCCCTGAGCATCAGTTTTTTTATCTGTCAAATTTGAAATAAGAACAATGACCTCAGAGTCCTGTTGTGATAACAAAATGAGATCATACATGGTCCAGTGCCTGGTCTAGCTCTCATCAAACTCACAACCCTAACAGGAGTCAGATCCTTGCGGTTAAAAAGAGGAGTCCCATCACTTTTTAGAACCAGATATCATGTATTATCTAGAAACCAAGAATTAAAAATGTACTTAAATATTTGCATGTTTCACATGTGCACACACACATACACACACACACATCTTCCATAAAAAGATGCTGACTGCAATTTCACAAAATGTATTCATATTGAATATCTTTAGCAATATAAATGAGCAAAAATATAAAAGGAAAAAGAAAAATAATACATTTTGGCAAAGGTAGTATAGACCAATAAAAACAAACTGGTGTTAGTGCACTCAATTTTTTTTTGTTACCATCTAACCTACTTTCAGGTTGTACTTTTCTTCCTATTCTAATTTATGTTTATTTTAAAGGTTTTACAAAATGCCATATCTGACACTGCATGTCTCATTGCCAGGTAACGTATTTGTCAAGAACATATAAGAATAAGCAAACCAAACCCCTTAAAATATTGTCAAATAATGTGAGCTGTTTCTCTTCTGAAAAGATATCCCTCTGTAAGATAATGGTAACTCTTGGGTAAACTTTACGTATTTTAAATGATTACCATTACTCCTTATATTCTAGTTTCCTTAGTTCTCCTATCCTCAAATATAGTCGTTTCAGCCTACTGCTTTGAAAGTTGGCAATAATTGCATTTCAACACACACACACAACACACACACACTCACACGCACAATCGTGCAGTACAGAAGTATTGCTGAAACTTTGCCTAATATCACTATGTCCCATGAGTCTTAGTAACCGAGCCTGTTAAGCATCTGTAAGAAGGTGCCACATTTTTTCTGCATAGGGCAAATAAGAAAACATTCTTTCAGCTACACTCATATTTCTGGTAACATCTGCACAATGTCTTCACGTCAGAAACCAGAATTAAATATTCTTCCCCTAATGTGGAATGCCTAGCCCAGTCTTTCTTTCAAAATTCTCAAGAGTCATTCTCTATTAAGCATGTTCCAATCACCTACCAGCATAATAGATAATTTCTTTTTTGTGCTCCCTTTTTCTACTTGATATACGTCTATCAGAATATCTAAAGAATGTAAAAGCTTTAATTTATTTAGTTAGCTGTCTCCCTCTTTAGACCATAAGCTTTCTGAGGGCAGGGGAAATGTCCTAGTCATCCCAAAGGTCTGCAACAGTACCTAGCTCAACATCTTTTCCCTTTTCTAGTGAATCTTTTAGATTCAAATTTTTAAGATAAAATTATGCAGTGGAAAGATGGGGACTAGAATTTAGGAGATCTGGGTTGCAGTTCTGGTTCTAGCTCTCAGTTATTAATCAATGTCTGAGAAAGTTAATTAACTTCTAGGGGCACCTAAAATAATGTGGTTGAACTAAATCATCTTTAACATTTTCATTGGACTGAAAATTATGATTCCCAGTACTCAAGTACCCATCATGTACTTTATAATGTAGTGGAAGTAATGAGAGATTTTTGAAAGTATATTAGCACACTATTCTAACCGAAAAGATAAAATGAGATAGAGTCATCAGTATTATTTATTTTATTTTATTTTTTTTTTTGGTACTTGGTCCTCTCACTGTTATGGCCTCTCCCCTTGCGGAGCACAGGCTTCAGACGCGCAGGCTCAGCGGCCATGGCTCAGGAGCCCAGCCGCTCCGCGGCATGCGGGATCCTCCCGGACCGGGGCACGAACCCGCGTCCCCTGCATCGGCAGGCGGACTCCCAACCACTGCGCCACCAGGGAAGCCCATCAGTATTATTGTTAAAAATGCAAGTTACCATGCAGACGAACACAAAATGATCTTTGGTTAAAGTCTTCAAAATTTTAAGTACAGATTCAGACTTTTTGGGTATGACTTACTACGCATGATGGCAATGGAATTAATAGTTCCCATGAACAGTCAATGTGCTTCCAGAATTGTCTAAATTGCTCTCAGAATATCTCCATGAGGAGAGACGCTGGCTCAACACGTCTGTAGGTTATGTGCGGGTGCGTGACGCCTGAATCACTGGCTCCAGTGCCTAATGCCAAACATAAAACCCCCAAACCTCGGGGCTTCCCTGGTGGCGCAGTGGTTGAGGGTCTGCCTGCCGATGCAGGGGACACGGGTTCGTGCCCCGGTCCGGGAAGATCCCACATGCCGCAGAGCGGCTGCGCCCGTGAGCCATGGCCGCTGAGCCTGCACGCCCGGAGCCCGTGCTCCGCAACAGGAGAGGCCACAGCAGTGAGAGGCCCGAGTACCGCAAAAAAAAAAAAAACAAAAAAACCCCCCAAACCTCAAACTATTAAGTGTTGATCAAGATATTTAGCAACATTGAAAGTAGTGAAAGTACACCTTATTTTGGCTTAGGATACCTAGGGAAGAGGACAGGTTTTTAGGATTAAACTGAACCTTGAGCATCTTTATCTTTCACATGGAAGCCAGACATAGTAATGAGGAAAAAGCAAATCACTCACTTTTCAAGCACACATTTATATGTCAAGGTTAACAGAGCAACCTTCTTCTGTTGCTGTCACTTGGTCCAAGTGTTTGTTGAACAACATTACTGAGCACCCAAATGAGGTTAACATTCTAGCATTAGGTCTTACCCCTTGCTCTCAGTGAAATGAAATAGCTCTGTATGCACACAAGATTTCGCATATGGAGGTAACATTTTATGAGACTATCACCAATAATGTCTAGAAGAATCCTTAAAATTTGGTTAAGTCAAGCTGATAGGAAATAGAAAGAGACATACAGACCGACGGACTATGCTCATATAGGGTTTCCTAAATATTTGAGTTCTAGCAGGGACTCCCTTTAGTCTCAGATGCAGGCATCAGTTTTATTACTTTACGACAATTACAAGAGTGAAAAGTTATTTAGCCTGACCAAGCACATAGGATAATGATTTGTAGATCAGATGATGGTTATTAATTTATCATGGAAGATAAATAATGCCTCCACTCCTTTTCTGAAAGGCAGAGCACTCCTGAGACCAAATGACAAACCAAAACCCTGCTGAGTGAACCATAAAGGGGAAATTCAGCATGCCAAAGAGAGATTTACATCAAATTAACATGTTATTTGATGAGATATTCTTCTTCTTCCATGCAGGGGTATTTCTGTCTAGACACCTAGTACCGGTCATTCAAATCAATGCACTTCACCCTGAATGGGACTGACAATACACACTAATTTGCACCCTCTAACTCTGCTTTTTCTACAACAGTGTTCTCCTTATGTGAGTTACATCACATCCCCTACCATATCAGAGGCAGAGAGCTTCAGGAAGCATTTTACTGTTTTCTTCACAGGATTATTCATTTTGGTGGATCCTGATCTCATCAGAATCTCATTGCTCAGTGGATATTTCATTTTAATTTTATTTCCAAAATCAGAATGGATATATTTGGATACAATGGCGACAGAGAAAGAATGAAAGTGAAGAGAAGAAACTTATTGACCCTTATTTTTATCCCTTGAAAATGTTCCTAGGTCCTGAGGATTCACTCAAAATTTATAATTTTTAGTTTATACAAAGTTATATATTATAATATTTTATTTATTTCACAACAGAGTAAAAAGAATAACAGAGTATGATTCTCTTAATATGTAAATGTTTAAAAATAAAAGTCATTGTAATAAGAATTTACCTACAAATTTGAAGTCAGAAAAAAAAACCTATCTTTGTAAAAATTAAATTGAAGAATTTAGCTATAAAAGTATGTGACACTATTAATCTTTACCACAAATAATACAATATTTTAATTTGTAGTTTGATCCTAAATGCATTACTTTTAGGAAACAGGTTGAAATAGTAATACAAATATGTGATTAGCTAAAATTGTGACTGACTTTGCCAAAGTACTTGGGTTTCTTAAATATATACTATGGACCTCCTATGGTTGATTCTTTTTCAAATTCTATTTATGTTTATGCTATAAGCAATCTGTCTACAGATCAGTGTGTGAAGACAAGCATCAATCAGAAATCAATCAACTTTCAACTAACTTTTATTAAGCATCTAGTCATAATCCTACTGGGTCTTAGAAATAGAAATCAAACATAATCTCTCTCTTCAAAAACTCAGAATCTTTCAGAAGAACAAATATGACGTGACTAACAGAGATGTAATCACACAATGGTATACATGCTCTAAGGCAGCACTGTCCAATAAAAATCAACTGCAAGCCACAAATGAGAACCCACATAGGCAGTTTTTAAGTTTCTAGGAGGCCACATTTAAAAGTAAAAATTAAACAAGTGAAATTAATTTTAATAATTTATTTAACCCAATATATCCAGAATATTACCATTTCACAAGAGTGTAAATTATTGATAGTATATTTTATATATTTTTGTACTAAACCTTTGAATGAGATGTTGATTTCACATTTGCAGCACATCTCAATTTGTACTAGCCACATTTCAAGTGTACAATAGTTACATGTGGCTAGTGGCTACCATACTGAATAATGCAGGGAAAAGTATACAAACAGTTCTGGGGAAACATAAGGAAATAAAGATTGATTCTTCCTGGGCCATCAGGAAAATTGAACAAAAGAGCTGACATTTGAGTCTGGCCTGTAAAGATAAATTGAATTTTATTAGGTAAAATGAGAATAGATTGTGGCCAGATTGTGAAGCTCTATATTAAGTTTGGATTTTCTTCTAAGCTATGGCTAGGTTTTTAAGGCAGAGAGTAATCGGATCAGAGTTTTTCTTTCAACATATAAATGCTAGCAGAATGGAAGATGAATTGGAAAATTGGAAGAGTAGAACCAAATAGACCAGTTATGTGGCTACTGCAAAGAATATGGGACATGGATTTAAATACCATCAATATGCTGAAGGCTCCCAAATTTAACTCTTCAACCAGATCTCTCTTCTGAACTCCAGACCTGACAATTTCATACCTGACCTGTCCGTTTGGATACACAGTAGGCAACTCTGACATAAAATAATGAAAACTCAGCTCCTAATCTTCCATTACACACAGTCTTCCCCATCTCAGCTGATGCCCCTTTATCTGTCTAGTCTAGCTGTTTAGCTTGAAAAATTTAAACTTATTGTTCATTCCTTTTTCTTTTCATGTCCCATATCCAATACCTCAGGAAATCCTGTTGACTGTTGTGAAAGATATCCACAATCTGACCTCTTTACTTCTACAGCTACCACCCTGGTCTGAAACACCGGCATCCCTCACTGAATGCTGTGATAATTCCCACATAGTCTCCTTGATCTTCCCTTGTCCCCTAAGGTATATTTTCAGTACAGAAATCACAATGGCACTTTTGAAGTTTAAACCAGATTATTTCCTGAAATCCTGTAAGTGTTCCCCATTTTGTTCATAGGCAAAGTGACTATGTGGCAGATTAGACTATTCCCAACTCATTATTTCCTTTCTATAATAGAATTATGCACTCATGTGCTTTGCCATGTGAATTTTTAGTATTCCTCACAAGAGCAGACAGAGTACACATCCCTGTGCCACTGACTTTGGGCCTAGGCAAACAAATGTCTTTTTTGGCCAACGAAATAGGTAGAAAAGACAGTGCTTCAGTTCTGAGTCAAAGCTTCACGAGACATCTGGTGTTTTCACTCATCCCTCTTGCATTATGCCATCCACTATGAGAAGGATATAGCCCAGACAGCTACTAGACCCAGAATGAGGAGACATATGGGACGGACTTTATCTCAAATTGCAACCTGGACCCAAGCCCAGCCAATCCAAGCCAAGCTTAGCAGAGTCACAGCTGACCTGCTGACTCCTGAGTGAGAAATACATGCTTGTTGCTGGAGATACTGCGTTTTGAGGTTGTTTCTTATCACTATTACAGCAATAGCTGCCTAATACACCCTACAGTGGCCAATTAGATCCCTCATGATGTGTACACATTCCCTCCCTCCATCTCTCATCCCCTTCTCCTACTATTCTGTTTCATTTACTCTACTTTCACTGCTACAGCCTCCTTGTTGTTCCTCAAATATACCAAGCATGTTCCTTCCTTAGGGCCTTTGCATATGCTGATCCCTTTGCCTAGACCATTTGTCTTCTAGTTACCTATATGACTCACTCCCTATTTCCTCCAAGTTAAATGTCATCTTCTCAATAAGGCCTATCCTGACAGCCTATTTAAATTGCATATCCACACAGATGGCCAACAGGCACATGAAAAAGTACTCAGCATCATTAATTATTAGAGAAATGCACATCAAAACTACAATGAGCTATCACCTCACACCGATCATAATGGCCATCATCAAAAAGTCTACAAATGATAAACGTTGCAGAGGGTGTGGAGAAAAAGGAACCATCCTACACTGTTGACTGTTGTTGGGAATGTAAATGGGTGCAGTCACTCTGGAGAACAGTATGGAGGTTCCTCAGAAAACGAAAAGTTACCATATGATCCAGTGATTCCACTCTTGGGCATATATCTGCAGAAAACTCTAATTTGAAAAGATACATGCATCCCAATGTTCATTACAGCACTATTTACAATAGCCAAGACATGGAAGCAACCTAAATGTCCACTGACAGATGAATGGATAAAGAAGATGTGGTACATACACACAATGGAATATTACTCAGCCATAAGAAAGAATGAAATAATGCCATCTGCAGTCATTTGGACCTAGAGATTATCATACTAAGTGAAGTAAGCCAGGCAGAGAAAGACAAATATATGATACTGTTTACATGCGGAATCTAAAAAAAAATGATACAAATGAACTTATTTACAAAACAGATATAGACTTGCAGACACAGAAAACAAACTTATGGTTACCGAAGGGGAAGAGGGGGGAGGGATAAATTAGGGGGGCGTTTGGGATTAAGATATACACACTACTATATATCAAATAGATAACCAACAAGGACCTACTGTATAGCACAAGGAACTCACTCAATATCTTGTAATAATCTATAAGGGAAAAGAATCTGAAAAAGAATATATATATGTATAACTGAATCACTTTGCTGTACACCTGAAACACAACATTGTAAATCAACTATACGTTAATAAAAAAGAGAGGAAAAAAAACAAAAAAAATCATCACACTGCACAATTAAATGAGTTTTACTGTATGTAAATTATGCCTCAATAAACCTAAATTTTAAAAATCAAAATAAATAACATGTCCATCCTCCATCCCAAGGATGATAAAGATGGTGCATGAGGAAACTTGAGGTCATACAAATGTACCATACAGGGTTATGTGTTATATGAGCGTGCACATGTGACAAAAATTCATCAATTGTGCATTTAAGATATGTATGTAACACTATATAAATTTACTGCAAAAAGGAAAACTGTAAACAAATATTGGAAATACTGAATTCTAGTTAGTGGGTTTGCTTTTTACAGGGTATCAGTTATCAATTCTGAAACTTTTTTTATATCTGAGTCATAAGCAAATGAGTAAATATATTATGGATAATGAAAATCAAGCTTCTTCCTTTGGAGAAGACACTTACATGTATGGGAAGAAGGAAGATTATATAGAAAATACACCTGATGTTACAAAGGAATTTGAGACAGAAATGTGAACTAATGGTTTACACACACACACACACGTATGTGCATTCATGCATGCTTTCAGCTAGATTCAGTGTAGATACAGAAATAAAGATATAAACATAAGACAGAGATAGATCTCTTAACTGTTCACTGAGAGGGCCTAGAAGCAATGTTACATCAGTAACAATAAGTACAACTAGTGCCCACGTCTTGATTTCCACAAATCATTCTCTCCTAAAAGAAAACACAGCTGTTTGGATAAATGGCTAACTCCTGGGCAGAGGCAGGGAAAATACAAGATAAACTGGAATATTTTGATACATCAGAAAGTAAGGAAGTGCTCAAGGCACCATGGGGATGTCCCAAAAGGTCACAGTAGCCAGCTTGAAGGAAATCCTACTGACCAAATCTGGGACCACGTGTAAATAAAAATAATTATAAAAATGGATCATATCTATTGAATACAGTAAGAAGTCATGAGACCATCTAGTTTAAATAAACAAATGAAAAAATAAAGAAATGAAGAAGGGAAACGTCTTCCTTATAGAAGAACGTCAATCAATAAATGCAGAAGTAATAATAGATTTAGAAAATTATCAATAGATAGAAAAGCAGTGGTAGAAAGTGTGATGAGAAACAGATACTTAAATATTCTCAAAATATCTCCCTACAAATTACTTACTTATTATAAAGTGAAAATTTTGACTTCACAGTGGAGAATCCTTGTCGATCACCACCAGGAGATCAAAGCTAACATCAGTGGAACAAGCAAACATCTTTTGACACCTGATATAAAGTACTGAGAAAAACTGAGTATCATTTTAGTAATTTTCCTCTAAAAAAATGTATAACCTTATTCAACTCAAAAAGAAACAAAACAAATCCAAATCAAATGTCATTGGCCTGAATTCCTAAAAAATGTTAAGATCAAGAAGCCAAGTAAAACTTGAAAAGAAAGTTCAATACATGATCCTGTATTGCATTCCGGACCAGGAAAAAAATTATAAAGGACATCACTGGGACAGCTAATGAAATTTGGACAAGGACTCTGGATTATATAAGAGTAGTGTGTAAATATTTTATATCCTGATTTTGATAACTGTAATGCAATTATGTTTAAAAATATCTTTATTCTTAGGAAATACACATTGAAATATTTAGAAGTAAAGGGATATGATGTCTTCAACTTCCCTCCAAAACTTCAGGGACAAAAATCTGTATGTATGTATATGTTTGTATACAGATAGATAGAATAACAAAGCAAATGAAGCAAAATGTAATCAATTGGTGTATCTTGGTAAAAGGACTATGGGGCCCAAAGATGACAGAACAAGTAAGCAGCAGTGTTTAGACACTGGTACCTGAACAATATTTACTCATATGGGGATATACTTTACCTGTCACATAGTATAAATGAGTCCTATTTCTTTACCTCTGCATCAAATCATGTAACCAGATGTACCTTAGCTTGGAATCAACATGTTTTCAACTCTTGTGTGATTTCTTGCATTAGGCAAAAAGTGTTTTGAATTTGGGCCATGTTGTAATATTTGATATCTTAGTTTGTACAATGCACTTTCCTTAGTTATCTACATGTACTAGCTCACCTAAGTCTAGTGACATTAGGTGTATCTCTTTGTATATCCTGAATAATGTGTAGAGACTACATGAAATTTACCCATGAAATAATTTTCCTTGTGTTGGGCTTCCCTTGTTTTAATTTGTTATAATATGGATACACTTACAAATTTTATAAGTAGCTAAGTATATCTGATTTTAAAATACAGGCTTTATGAGTGAATCCAATAATCACTGTTAGAATCTTTAAATTATGAAAATGCATTAGTGTTTTGATTAAAAGCACAAAATTAAACAAAAGAGTTTGGCAAAAGTGCCCTATCTAAATCCAAGTAAAGTTACAGAAATAAAAATTACTTGAGTTCTTAGAGGAATCATATGGTATATTAGATACTGTTAAAAAGATCTCAATTTTTTAAGTGATTTAAAATCCACTGCACTAGATAAACTATCTGTAACTACTTGTTAGTATCCACATTTCATGGTTTCTACAACTAGTTACACATTCTAAGCATCTGCTAAAGCTCAAATTCTGCTCTAGCTTCCTGTAGAGGAGTTAAGGATTATTTGCTTTTATATGGTTCATTTATGTCTGTGGTATGTGATAAAGGTGGTGATTTCTTGACACAGCAATATAGATGAGTTTTTCCCATTAAAAGCTCTATAGGGGGGAGGGAACCCTTATAAATCACTGTGTGGTCTTGTAAATTATGCAGTGTTGTGGGATATTTTCCTCCTAGGTTTGGATCAGAATAATAAACACACATGAAATTGCCAAGAGCATCCAAAAAGAAAGTGAAACCACCCAAAACAAACAAAACAAAGTCTAATATTATTTTAAGAAAAAACCTTGAAAAATTGCTTGACCCAAATGAAATATTTCCAAGAGTGTTGCCAATATGAAAATGGAATAGATATATACGTGCTCCTATTTTAAATCAGAAAATTATAGAAATGTATTAAAGTGATAGTAATACCCATAACAGTAGAATAAATCATATTTATTAAGCACTAACTCTGCTAGACACTCTGCTAATTGCTTTCCCTTGATTTACTTTGTTTAATCACCACAATCACACCATGCAGTCAGTATCATATTACAGATGAGGAAATTTATGACTCCTTTTGCATATGTGCTAGAATGTTCTGTAAATGCACCATGATGCTTTTATTTCAAGTCACGCCTCATTTAGGTAAAAAATATCTGACAAGATGTAATTGCTGTCCTCACTTTGTATGGTCCTACCTCTAATTAGGGCAAATGAAGCTGTCTTTGTGTGTGTATTTCTTAAATTAAAAAAAATAAATCACTTCTAGGATTTGCATTAACTGTTTCCTACCATCTGTTTCCAAACTAATAATTGCCAACAGTAGATATCAATTGAGCATTGACTGTACATAAAGTACAGGTGTATGAAAGAAATTAAAAATGAGACAGTGTTCTCCCAAAACTTAACACTTGCAAGTACACACACACATTTTTTTAACCTTATGATATTAGACACAATACCTTTCAAAGTATACCCTGGCCTTAAAAGAGTTAAGCTTTAACAGATATTGAGCTTTATAATGAGGAAAGAGCTTTTATGAATAGAAGATTCTGGTTCATTGTTAACAACACTGTAAATACCTTAGTACTGTAGAAGTAGATCTATATATGGTAACATTTATTCATTTCATATTTTCTCAAAGTGACTGAAATGGGTGACTCCTTTAAACATGGAACTTGTTATTTTATCAATCATCTGAACAATGATTTGTGAGAGGTTCTGATTGGGGCATTCTAATGAGGAAATAGACATGAAAATCTCATCATAACAGGGATACTATTGAGGAATTCACCCTATGCCTATGACCATCCATTGTTAAGCAAGAAAGGAAGATCTTTGATTTTAGATCAATGACCTGAGAGTATCAGGGAAAATGTGTTTCTCCTGAATTCCTAAATTCTTATACCTGGTGTGCTTCCCCTTATCTTTGACTGCCAGAAAATTTAGTCTAATTTTTGATTCATCACTAACAATTTTAAAGGACTATATAGTAGTGTGTATTTTACCATGCTGATTCTATCTTCCTATCTTTATTTTCTGTTTAGCTAATTTCCAAATTTTTATTTTATACTTAATATGTATATATGTGCATATTTACATATATACATATATGTATGTGTGTGTGTCTGTATACCTTAGCTACATCAAGTTCTTTTTAGAATGAATAGAATAAAATAGGACATTAACATTAAGAAAGACAAAATCAACAAGTATTCCAACATAATGACTACCATAATACATCATATTTTATATAATATATATTCCACTATTTCCCATGGATAGAGATGTGTACCAAATTTTCTTGCCCTTAAGTAAAAAATGAAACTAAAGACAATGTAATAAGCAATGAAATTTGCTCCTATCCTTCACAATTAAGGTCTTATGGATAGATCATGGACCATCAAGCTAAACAGATTGGATTCCCATTCCATCTTAGCTTGGGCTAACTCTGTGAACCTGTATAAACTCCCCAAACTCCAAGAGCTTTAGCTTCCCATCTCAGAAATGGAGAGAATATTTTTTTTATTTGTTGGGTGTTTGTAAGAATTTAATTAGATTAAATAAATTTGACACATAGTACAGACCCAATAAATACTGGTTCTGTTCTTAGCCTTCCTTGTGGAAATCTTCACTCACCAAATCTTCACTAAACATACACTAGACATTTTGAAAATGTTTACTAAATAAATTATGATACAGAATTTATGAGCCTATTTTCTCTTACTGGAATTGGTTGCATTGGGAGAAATTTACTGTAACTTTACTTTATATCCCAGAAGGACACAGGCTTAGTGCATTTTTAAATAATGGTGCCCAAAGCTTGAAAAACTGTATGGTGTGTGTTTCTATTTCTTGAGGAGTGGTCACTCTCACATAATGCTAACGTGAGTATTCATTAATTTGCTACAGATTGTCTGAAGAGGTCTTTGGATCTCTGTATATAACCTTTGATCCAGAAATTCAACTTCCAAAAATGTTGACAAAAAATAATTAAGAATAGGTACAGAAATTAATTTATAAAGATGGTCACTGCAATACTATTATATTAAAAATGGTTAGAAATCTATATGTTCAACAGGAAATGATTAGGTAAAGTGGAGTACATTTAAATAACTGAATTCTAACTGGGTATTACAATGAGATGGCAAAGTACATTTCTTGACATGAAAAGATGTACACAACATACTGTTGTGACAAAAAAACAGATCTTGCAACACCATATATAGAATGACCCTATTTTTGGAATTCATACTTTTCTAAAGAAAAAGAATCTGAGGAAGTTTATTTAAAAGATGTGAAAAATGTCTCTGTTTATCTCTGCAACATAGCAGATGAGATGTATTTCTTTTAGCCTATATGTGTACTTTCTAATTTTCCATTGATGAACTCTGAGTCATTAACTGAAATGAAAACAACTGCCTAAAGTCCAACTCCCCTTCATCTCCCTTCTGCTCTTTGCTTCACTGGTGGTATATTCCAAAGAACTGAGCATAACATGTTACTTATACAGTGTGGTCTACAATCCCATCCTTTATTATTATTTTTTTTAATAGATGTACTTGAGTGACCTTAAATAGCCTAAATAATAAAATAGTTGAGAAGGAGTTTTGTGGCGAGTGACTAGGCTTATGAGACACTATCAGCACCATTTACATCCTCTTTTCCACTGGACAAGACTGACTATTCTGTTTATTTGTTACAACAGAAATCAATTTCAAGACAAGTCATTTAGAGCAAGTTTTGAGCCAGCTTTCCCTCACTTCTGAGTATCTGTTAGTGTTATAGATGCCTTGATATAAACTTTCAACTATTTATTTTTTTAGTCATTAGAGCAAACTGATATCTATATATGTCTTTCTACATGTATAGGAATAGATTAGAGAAGTACACTCTAAGTTGGAAGTAGTGCATTTTCTACTCCAAATAAGTACTACATATTTTGTTAACCAGCCTAAACAATACACTAATGGATTGAGATATAGTGTACAACCCTGAGTATCTAATTTATTACTCTGGAGGGGCTCAAATTCAGGATGGAAATGTCAGGTTTCCCCGACAAATCTCACTTGCCTAATTTTCTGGCTCTTTAATTCAACGTAATATTTATTTTTCTGTCTTTAAAGCAAACAAATACATCTACACTACTGTTAAAGTGGTCTGTAGAAATACATTTGTGTGTTTTTGTTGAGAAGGCAAAGAACATACAATAGGAGGACCATCTGAGAGGTGTAAATGTCTAGGTGTACTTTCCCAAAACATTGCCTGTGCTTGTAAAATGAAGTGGTTTGGAAATAGGTTCCACTCTTCCTGACCTTCCTTCCACTGACCTTTGGCTCCCATATGTCTTTCTCTCTACCCACCTTCTCAAAATACTCCCTCCGAAGCTTTTACTCAACCTAAAAATAGCTCCCAGATGTCTTGCTACCGGCACTGTGTAGCCTCTCTCCCTTTTACTAAGATTGTATGATTAGGAAAGATAGCAGAATGGCTTTAACAAAGGACTTTTTTTGGTTCAAAATAAGTTCATTGCAGAGCAGGTCCTTTCTCTGTCTCTATGTGAATAGTTCAGGAATGTAGAAAATTGTTTTCTGTACCTTTACTTATAAATAACATTTGGAAGTTGGAGCATACTTCTTTAGTTTATAGTTTAAATTTACATGTCAGTATTCTTCTAATTTTACATGAAGCTGTCTCATATATTCAACTAATAAGTGACAAACTCTAACATATCGAGTCACTTGCTAAATGCCTTAACTGAATTCTCTGCTTACAGTTCCAGGAAGTATCTCCTGTTTTCCCACATCCTATGATTAATAACTATCACCGAAATCCCAAGCAATGTGATGCGTAAGTGGTTTTAACTCTGGCTTTCCATTGAAAGTCAAATTAATACAAAAGTGTTTGCATCATGCACCTTGGTGAACCAACTTATGTTTTGAATGGGGCACAGTGTTTCAAAAGGAGATTTCATTAATAAGAAAACAGACATTTATGGTAATTCCTGCCCTGTCCTCATGAGTCACTGTGGGCAAAGTTTCCAATTTGGGTATGGTTGTTGTTAAATATCCGTTACCCACCTTTGTGGCCAAACTTGCAATAAAATACCTCCAATAAGAGAGGCAGTGGGGCCTAACTAAACTCTCAATCAAGGCTTTTGTCTTCAAGAAAGAATCTGGTTGGAGAACCTCCCTCCTCATTAGTTTCTTTTGTCAACATTTTCAAGCATAGAAACAGCCTTAGAAAGACCCAAAGTTCATGACTTTGGAATTGGAATGAAGCCATAAAAAGCATGTTTTTATAAGAACAAGAAGTCAGAAAGTTGATCTTCATTGGTTTTCTGCCTACCATGTGGAAAGTACCCCTGAGACCTGGTGTGTGCATCAGCACATCAGCTGATGGGAGAGCAGCATCACTGTATTAAAAATGGGGTACACTATGCCTTTACTTCAAATGAACTGAAGTAAAAAAAAAATCTTAGGTTCAAAAATGTTATTCGTGCTGTTATAATTAGGTCAACCAAACATCATTTGATCAACATTAAAACAGAAAGCGGGGTAGCGGTTGAAGTCACAAATAGTTTTCTGTGAACTTGGATGTCTTGAGCAAAGTTGAGATGTTTGCATAATCTTCTCTGTAGCAACAACATTCCACATGCATATTTCTCTTTAAAAAGAAACTCTATGCTCGGTGGTATTCTGGGTTCAAGGCCTGAATAAAAAGCATCTCAAGTCAAAAGTCCTGTTCTAAAAACTGAGCTATAGAGAAGGTCCTAAGTGTTTTGACTTCTCTTTTAAATCATTTATGGATGACTAAAAGTCATATATTGATTCAAAGTACAAATTTACTTAAATCTCTGAACTTGAACTTTTAGCTATCTAACCCAGTATCTTCCCCAAAATGCTCCCAAATGTTTGCAGTTTCCACAAACATGATAAATCACTATACACAACACTGAGCAGAGGAGAAGGTGAAACACACAACAAACTTGCTTGTATAATTTTTCTCAAGGCCTGGAAATAAAAATGTTAAATGTGGCCTACCATTTTCATGGAATTTTTCCGAAATACAAAACTCAAAGTGTATATAACATTTAATTTTAAAAAATGGAAATATAAAACCTAGAGATACAAATGTAAAAAACAAAAAGCAAATCTCTGAATTATACATATTTTGAACATCCTACTTTCTCAGAAGTTTGATTAAGACAGCATTTAATAAAGCAATATTTTTATGATGAAAATTACTTTGGTTTGTAGGCAGTGGGAGGTGTGCCTCAAATTATAATTTTTCCTCAATAGAGTTGTATCATGATATTTCATTTTTACGAATGCAACTATATTGTTGGTATCATAACTTTACTAGTGCAACAGATAACAGAGTCTACTCAATAATACTTATCATACATATTCTATATTAGGTTGTATATTATACAATAATGATGTACATACAGAACAATGCATAGACTTGTATTCACAAGTCTGAAATCCCTAAGATGCTTCCAAAAATCTAATGTAGAGATGGTAGAAGAATATAACTGTCACATGCATGCTTATGTGTCTTATCCTTATTTGGAAATAATGATAATGACCATAATATTTACTATACTATAATAGTAATAGTCAACAAAGTTATGCTAATGTGTGGAGTAGTCAACCAACTAACCAAGCTGCCATTTTAAGGGTAATTAAACATCACTGGAATACACTGTAATATGATTATCAATTAACTCAGATTTCCATATGAGACTGCTTTGTGGTTGCTAAGGTGAAAATTGAGGCTACTCCAAATTAGTTCCAGTAAACAAAATTTAAAATAATAAACAGATTTTTGCTAACCCCAATCTCTCTTTTCCAAGAGATAACTTGCAAAGTATAACTGCCAGATCTACCACTAAACCTAAAAGCAGCCAGCTGAGTTGTTTATATCTCACAGTCTTAGTCAACTTAATATGAGGATAAGTCTCTTTACCAGAAGAAAGTAATCTACGTCATTGTCTGAAGTTTAAATCATTCAGTATGCCTCCCCAGAAGTTCAGGATTTAGGAAGTTACAAATACACACACACACACACACACACACACACACACACACACACACACAGACAAAAGAGTGGAAAAAATACGGGAATTTTTTTAGGACAATAACTCTGTAGGTGGAAGTGAATTAGTAATTATATCTATTTCAGCTCCTTCTTTATCTATAAAAGCTAGTTTTAATATAAAGTTATGTTCATACTGATTGTGAAACCAAAAAATAAAATAGAAGAATACAACATTCTGTTGTATCCAATAATTACTTGCAAATTTCTGCAACTGAAGGCCAAGTTGGGATTAGAACAGTTCTTGTCCATCTATAGCTGAAATTCCAGTATGTACTGATAAACAAGATTTGACTGATGTTTGACATTAATTACAGTGGTCTGCTAACTGGCCTTTTGGACTTGAATATTTTATGTTGAATTCTAACATGCAGGATGTAAACAAGAATAAACAATGAGTTTATTTATCTTTGCAATTCCATTAACTGCCATTTGTCTGTTTCAATGTATTACAGAAAAACTGCTAATAGAAAATCTGACTTGTGAATTTGCACTGTGACTTTAATAAACTTAAACTCATCAGAAGTTCTTAGAATTGTCCATGTCAAAAGAAAGTCTGAGTTCTTTGACCTAATTATAGGTTAGAAATGCTTCTAATCAAAAAGTAGAAATATCATAAAGTATAAAATATTTTCTAAACTAAAACAAAAAAAATAATTTTAAAACATATTGAACAAGACTTTGCAACTATATCTAGTATATAATATCTATTCTGGTGAGTGAAAATAACTAATTGTATCAAAGGAGAAAGTAGTATTAAAAGAAAAATCCAAATGCATCAACATGCTATGTTTTGTGCAGCAATATGTCCCTTATTATAAATTTGAAAAAAGAAGGTGAATTCTTTTCTATAAAATTTCAGATTCTCTGCCTTCTTACTAAATAAATATTGAACACATTGAACATGGGTCCAGGAGGTTGAACATCATGTTAATTGCCTTGCATGTATTATCTCGCTTAATCTTCCCAATAACCCTATGAAATAAATTTTATTATCCTCCTTTTATGTATGACATATGACAAAATTAAGGGCCCAAAGGGTGAAGTAACTAACAGAAAATCACATAGTTAGCAAGTTCAAACCCAGGATAGTCAAACTTCAAAGCTAGTGGTCATAACTCCAAGAAAATTTGCCGTCTCTTCAGTAAGTTTCTATTTTTTTTAAATGATCAGAGCATTTATTCTAAGCATTTATTATTAGCATTTATTCTAAGAGCTCTAGATATGTATATCTCTGTGTCCTGGTTTTTCAAACTCTCTTTTTTTAAATCTCCTATGAAGTAATCTTTGGCTTCATTTCATATTCAAAGAGCAAACCTGTCCATGTGCCCAGCAACTACATGGGAATACAGTACAAAATATTTTAATTAAGTAAAAAATGTTTCAGACAGTAGAACAAAAAATTTGAAAATTTGATTAGAATTCAACCCATAGTATGTGGGAACTGGGCATGAATAAGAAAACCCACTGTGCCCTACTACCAATGTTTACAACAGCTTTGGTATTCATAACCCAAAGATGATCGCTGTCACTTTAACTAATATGAGCTTTAGGCTGTTTGGTTGCATGGTCAAACCAGTTTGCACAAATAAGTTATTTCTGGTGTATAGTCTTAGACCTTTTAAAACATGCTCAACTGCCTTTCCAGAATGCCATTGTAGTAGGAAAAAAAAAACGCAGACTCCAAAGACACATCGAATAAACAGTACAGGGAATTGAATGAAAGTGCAAATTTACTCTAAAACTCATTTTCAATTTTCTGCCCTTTGCTTTAGAAATAAATGAACTAAGAACAAAGGACTGTTTGTTAAGTGCTAAAAACTTCTGTCATAAATTTCATGGAATCAAAGTAATTTTCAGCACATTTGACCTGCCCTATGAAAACATGCAGAAAGCATCACCATAATTTCACTACTTCGTTTTGGACATTCAGGTCTCTCTGTGTTATGCTTCCATTCAAGGGACAAGGACACATCTGAGCCTTTCACAGTATGAGTTTGATAAAACACACCAGTGATCCTCTAAGTAGACTTGTTCAACAATTCCAACATGTGGTGGAATGTAAAGGGCTTATTTTAAATTCTGTATCTAGAAGCATATTCTACAGCATGTAGATATTCCCAAACTTTTTTTTGGGGGGGGGGATGTGAAGGTTGAGGAATGGGGATCAGGTTGGGGGTGGGATCAGGGGTGAGAAAATTTAAGCAGGAGATGTATGTACAGAACATGTCTTTGGATGCATAAAAAAGGGTTACTGCTTGCCTATTTGGATGTTGTGAAGAAAACTAACACTGAAATAGGATTAATATCTCACAAAATAGACTGAACAAGTAAATTACGACTCAAACATCTGTGTATGATGAGTGAGCACTTCTCTGCTGTTGGACAAATGAACAACTGCAGATCTTGATGTAACTATGCCACTGTTTTTACCTAGTGTCAGTTTAAATCCTCGCTAGAAAATGAAAGGCTTTCTAAAGAAATATTTCTGCAACACACATACAAAAGACATGCAGAGAACACTATGTGCTAGTCAACTCGCTGCATGACTAATGCACATGGGGGTAGGGAGGAAAACTAACATTCAATTCAATTATAGGAAATTTTTATGATCAAGCAAGGCAATTCCACTTTTCTCTCATTTAGATATAATTTTCAGTTAAATCCTAATAGACATAACTCTTCACAGGAAGGCATTGCCTGGAATGGAGTCCAATGCAGAAAATTTATGTTAATACTCTATAATGAGTATTTTGGCCTTTTGTCAGATTTTGGGGGGTAATCAAAAATCATGAAGATCCTTTGCTAAGTCTATATATTGCCTCTTGTTGCCTGAGTCTCCCAGGGTACTTGAACTTCAGAGGCATATTGCAGTAAACCTAGAACATACAAAGCCTCAGGAAGAATATGGAATATCTTTTTGAAAATTAATTTTATTTAAAAATGTGTAAATAAAAGCACTATCATCTATTTAAAAATTGATATTTTAGCACATTTCTTACTATCTTACTAGTATTTATAAATTTTGTGTTGGGCTAGATCATTTCAGACTATACCTGCAAACTCTTGGGGTTTCATACTCTCTACTTAGGAGCATTTCAGTGGGAAACTTTGAGAAACTCAGATGTTTAATTATACTAGGATAAACCTAAGTTAAATTTTCAGAGAAAGGTACCATAATTTTAGAAACCCTAAGCAGCAGAACACTTGTCAGTATTCACAATAGATACTTAAAGAAAGAGACTGTGTTTCTCAATCCCTGAATTATTGCTATTGATCAGCCTGAGATACAATCCTATCACATTTTAACTTCAAGTCCGTATACCTCTCACAATCAAAGTGATAAGAAATTATGGTGCCAGAGTTGAATTGTCAGTATTTTTTTCCAAAAATAATGACACTGCTTACAATCACTGGTGTCTTAGAGTCAATACATTAAAATAATCTTTGAACAACCCACTCTATTATGGATTTAACGTTACCAAGTCTACCCTTCAAAATTCAGTTACTTTTAACCTGTATTCAGATGGGATACATGTTGTAGCCAATGTATGCTGTAAGGAGTCAACAAATTCTGGATGCTAATTATATCTTGCCTGTAGATAGTTCTAGAATAAATACATACATAAATGTATATTGGTGATACATGGTGCTTTCTCTATGTTTTAGATACCATTCTATTTTCAAAACAAACCAATAGATGTATGATTTGTATTCATTTTTTTTCTATTGAAGAACACAGCAAACAAATACAAGAAGTGCCAGTTTAATAAACAAACTGCTAGTTAAGAACACCTATGTGGTAAAAGTTTTATTCACTAACTGTATAATGACCATATGAGAACTTTGCTTTCGACAACAAACCTTCAAGAGGACAGATGATGCAGATTATGTTTAATTCCATTTTCTTGGGGGTTAAGTAAACTATCAGCACTTTATTGTTTAATTGAAAATAAGTAGTACATGCTTTTAGATGGTAATGACAATGACAGTGACCTTGGCAATAAATGCTGTGAAGAAAGAAAGGAAATAGAGACAAAAGCTGAAGACCAAAACTGAAATTGGTTCTATTAGGACTTCTCAATACCATCTCTGAAGCAGCACAGATTGACTCTAGGCAATGTGAACATCCTTAAGCCTCTCTTAGAAGAGCCAACATTGACTAGATAATTTGGTTCAGCCACACAAAAAAATACTGGGTCATAGTGTTAGTATGAAAAATATACACTCACAGAAGGGAGTCTTTAAAGCAGATAGCAAAGGGGACTTTAGAAATTGAGGGGTTATATACATAAGATCTTTATAGCTGAAGTTATTGGCTCACGTGGCTCATCTCACAGGTGATCACCAGACTATCACACCTGGGGCTCCACATATAAAGGAATAAAATGTGACTCTTGAGTTTGGAGGTTCATTTGTAGTAAAGGGCTTATGAATTACAAGCGAGGACCCGCAAAAATAATTTATAGCTGCTGTTCAACTATACATTTAATACAACCCCAGTAAAAGGTAAAAAAACTTTTAAATGAACTTTTATTTTTTTACAATCTGTAAACTAATCACAAGCATAACACAACCAACTAACCAATCAACTAATCCTCCCCCCAAAGTAAAACCTAAAGAGTAAGAAAGCTATATACTGAGTGAGGAAAAATTACCATTAAGCTATGTTTCCCTCTCAGTCCCTTAGCAGTCTTGTAAGATGGATCCCTATCTTCCCTGAATTCTAAAATTCAAATACCTGTGTGTGTGTGTGTGTACACACACACACACACACACACACACACACACACACATTTCAACTTCTATGTACAGCTGCTGACAATTTTAGGGTACTCATAAATGACCTTTTTAAAAAACTGAAAGTTCTCTAGGATAAATTAAAGGATTGCTTTAAAAGCTACATAAGCATTTCTCTCAATAACATTTGTAGACATGCAAAGTATATTCTAAAGATCAAGAGACTTAAAAAGCTCAAATAAGACATATGTGCAATATAAAATTTAGACAATGTAAAGATTGAGATTAAGTTATAATAAGTGTATTTTTTGAAATACATGGACATGATATGGATACAGGATACTCTGGAAATTAGCATTCACTTGGGACTAGATCTGGCAATGATTAGATATGAGAGCCAATTTAGTGTGGTAGGCAGGAACATGAATTCTGAAGCCAGTCAACCTGGGTGCTTTTCCTTGCTTTGCCACTTAACTATGAGACATGGACAACCTCTTTATGCCTCAGTTTCCTCATCTCTAAAATGGAGATAATAAGAATATCCACTCAGATGAGAATTAGACAGGATAATACATGTAAGGCATTTGAAATAATTTCTGGCATATGGTAGAAGGTTAAAAAAAAAGTCAGCTAAAAAAAGAAACAAATGTCAGCTAAACTATGAAGGTGATCTTACACATAGAACTTACCCCTATGCATCATGGTTTTTCTAGGTACGAAATACAAACTTGAATAAGACAAGTATTTAAAGTCCTTTACAGTCTTAAAATCTTGATGATTTTTGTCTTCTATCACTCAAAATACTTAAAATAAGAAGAAAACATGTAGCCATTCATTTATTCATTCATTTAATACTATTTATCAAGTCCCTACTATGTTCTAGGCAGTATACTAGATGTTGACAATAATAAGATAAAAGCCTGCTCCTGAATTCTAGGAGCTGATCTAGAGAAGCAGTATAGGTAATGTTTAGAAGCCCAAGCTCAGGAATCAGACTCTCTGGGACTTAAGGCTTTATGAATTTGGACAATTTCCTTAACTCTCAGTGCTCTAGTCTCCTCTCCTTTGAAATGGGAATAATAATAGTTGCACCCTCATAAGTTTGTTCTGAGGATCAACTGAGTTAATACAGGTAAACCTTGTAGACAGAACCTGGAACACAGTAAGTACTCAATAAGTGCTAGTATTATCAGGAGGAGAGTCAGACAGGAAAACAAACACAGTTAAGTATGATAACAGGGGTGGGAAGACACAGTGCACAGGGAGCTAGAACAGTAAATAAGGGAGGATGCAAAACAGTATAGAGACCTCAGGAAAGTTTTCCTGAAGAGTCAATATTTGACCTCATATTAAAGAATTAAGAGAAGCTGTTGAAGAAGGTACAGCACAGTTAAGTATTTCAATATGAAATATTTTAAAAGTATAACAAAATTTCACCGAAAGGTAAGCAAGTAACTAAAAATTTACTCCAATACACACTGACTGAGGCATCTAAGTTTATGCTCTTTGTCCATTCACATACATCTCCATTTCGAAATAAATTCAATATAGCATCCACTGAGGTTGCCAATAGCAGTGATATGCCGGGAAAAACAATCCAGATAACTATATTATTCCTCTAGGGGAACCTGATCCTAAACACAAATGCCTCTCCAACTGGTAGCATTTTAAATGCAATTTTGGGCAAGGGTCCATTGTGGTATTCATGCCGTCACATCACTCATCTAACTCTTCCCACATGATAACTGTCTTCCAATCGTTGGGAAGCTACCAAGTAGACACCAATTTAAGTTTTAGATTGCTAGGAGGTGAATTACTAAGAACAAGTCCCAAAAAGGGCTTCTATCTAGGAAAACTTTCTAATGCTGCTAACTGCTAAACCCTCTGGGAGCTTTTCCATTACCCCTCCAGACAGTGCCGTTCCTGGCACTGAGAGCATTCATTTGAGCACACTAAAAAATCATCAATCCAGGGGTGTTATAACATGGATTTTGAGAGGTCATGCTGACTGAGACGGCTTCTGTATGGAGAAAGAGGGTAAACAAAATGACTTCTAAATTTCCACTCAATCCTAAAGTGCAATTCAATTACTTAAATATCCATTTTCCTGAGTATAAAATATGAGTCAGAAAAATGAGCATTTCCTTTACAGTCTTGTTTATGTCTATTGACTTGGTGAAATTATTAACAGAGCACCCTTGAATCTCAAAAGTGTCCACCGTCACCAGAGAATATTAATACCTTTTAAAGTGATATGCCTCCAGGAGTCTGTCAACCAGCCCCATGGAGACTGACAAGCTGGATTCTATGCCTGAAAAGAATAATCTCTTTGGTTTTCTTACTAAAGTAAGGTTTTCCTCCACTAAATGTTATTGTCATCTATTGCTCCTCTCAGCTACAACCCTAAACCTGCCAGACCTGATATGTTGTATACATTCTATGTAGGTGAGAGTGAGAAAATAATTAAGAAAAGAGAATCATTTCTAAAACCAAGGAAAACCAAAGGATTGAAGCATTTACCTGAACACTGGTTGTTAAAAATTATAATTGAGGAATCATATCCATATTCAATCCCTTATTCTCCAGCCCCACAATTACTACTCTAAATTAGGACTTCATTTCCTCTGCTGGATTATAAACACAATGTTGAAATGCTAATCCTCACCCATGTCTTAGTCAACAATCACAGCTTGACTGAAGATTTAGAACACAGACTTGTCAAATGTGCAGATGATCAAAAGTTATGATTACAATATAATTTTGTTGGATAAGAGGTTAAAGATTCTTCAAGTTCTTAGTGGCCTGAAATAAAAAGCCCACCCAAAGAAAAATACAATTTAATTTACATAAATTCAAAGTCCTACATTTAGCTTAAAATGAAACAAACAAACAAAAAAGGATATATAAGGAAGGACAGGTATAAAATTGTTTGCATAAAGAAATCTGAGGAATTATTGGGGATAGTATGATCCAATGGTGTGATAAAGATACTAAGAATGAGTAATATTTAGGCTGAAATAAAAGAAGTAGAATGTCCAGACCAATGAACAAAACAGTTCCATGGTTTTCTTTACTGTTAGGACCACGTGTGGTACTGTGTTCAGCTCTATAATTGAAGGTAAAATAGACTGAAGTCTATTAAGAACAAATGAAGGGCAAAGAATGCACAGCTGGGCAAAAAGAAATGTTAGGGAGGTAAAATAACAGTACAGGGCTTCCCTGGTGGCACAGTGGCTGAGAGTCCGCCTGCCGATGCAGGGGACACGGGTTCGTGCCCCGGTCCGGCAAGATCCCACGTGGCGCGGAGCGGCTGGGCCCGTGAGCCATGGCCGCTGAGCCTGCGCGTCCGGAGCCTGTGCTCCACAATGGGAGAGGCCACAACAGTGAGAGGCCCACGTACCGCAAAAACAAAAAAACAAAAAAAACAAAAAAAAACAGTACAACAACAACAATACTATAACAACTGCAACACTGATCAAGTAGGGCTTTCTATGTGCTGGAGACACTTGAAACAAGCCTGCTTTGACTCCTGTATAAATAAAAATCCTAGGAGGTAATTATTAGCTCCTTTTTTCAGACGAGGAATCTGATGCTCAGAAATAGTAAGTTGTCTAAGATTACTTTCATACTAAATATTTGAAGGCATTTGTGTAGAAGAGAGAAAGACTTGTTCTTTCCAAAGGGAAATGAATGGAAGCTACAACTTGATAAAAAAGAAAAAGTCCCAGTATTCATAACTACATTAAATGGAATTGTCTGCCTGCCTACTAGCAAGTTCTCCTTTGCTGCATATGATCAAGCTGAGGGGAACTGTAAGGAATAGAATTTGCAGAAAAAAGCATTTCTGTGCTGGATGGGAGGTACGGTTAGCTGACCTTCAGGTTTCCTTCCAATATTAAAGTTAATGATTCTGATTCTGAGAAATGGGGTACTTTTGTTGCCTTAGTATTATACACTATGTAGGTCAAATCGAATTAAATCAAACTGAAAAAGTCACTCAAACCAGTTTTTATGCTGAACTGACAGATTTCTTCAATTAACATAGCTGTTTCAGTTAATCTGTATAGACATATCCATTAATCTATTTCTGTGACTGGTCACATTTCATTTGGGTTTTCTATTTTTAAAAGCAAGTTTATGAATATCACCTATACATCATATTAGTAGCAAAACTAATAACAAGGTCTTTATATACCAGGTTATAGAATACAGTTACCTCAAAATCTCTCACTGCCCATGCTAGACATATGCAGAAGGCTGATGCTGCTGAACGGAACGATCCTCTAACAAGCTACTTCTGAATATTATTAGTGTCATAACTGAAAGAAACTCTCAGCCAAAGTTTGGCATTGGAAAATAAGAGTCCTATTCCATTTCTTGAACCTGCATCCTCCTTGACATGTAAACTCCTCAAATCTTACATGAGTCCTGTGGTTAAGTGGTGGGAAACCTTCCAACTGAGATCAAATTACAAGGTGTTCAGGGGAGAATGTTGCCCAGAATTGGCCCACATGGGCTTTGTATACACAACCAGTTTCCTTCCTCTCCCCCCTGTTTTTGTCAGTTGTTTCAGAGTCAAATTCAGGTAGTAAAAAAGTGAATAGTAATCACGAGTTGTGTGCATGGAGCAACGATAGAGAAACTGGGAGAACCCAGAGCAAATACTTGCTACTTGAGGGAGCAGAACCACAAAACTCTAGGGTTTCCCTGATATAAACGCAGAGACAGTCATATAGACAAATTGCGCTCATTCATTTAGTTCTTTTCTTTCTTTTTTCTTTTTTTAAGATAGATGTTCATAATGTCTATAGTGCATCAGTAGATAAACAGGTCAAATCCTGACCAAGTCCAATCCTTTATTTTATATTCTCACTGTCTTTGTCTCTTCTGTATCTCTTCGTTACTGTATTAACTTAAAATTATTTGATTAATTTGATTAATATCCATTTCCTCACTAGACTGTACCCCCTATGAGGGTAGGTATGATGTCTATCTTTGCTCACCTTTGTCCCCAGAGTTTCAGCACAATGCTGGCACACGTGACACCAGTCAATAAATATTCAGTGAATGAACAAATTAATAAATGCAACCATGGGGAACAAGTTTTGATTAACCACAGGCTTTATAAACCATTTGCACAAACTCCAGGACAATCCTTATTATATACAAAGAATGGCTTTGCAGAAAAATTTAAGGCAAAACCATTCTCACACTGTTGGAGAACACTGCCATTAATTGTGTCATCTCTGAAAAATAAGAGCAATAAACACAGCCCATAAATCAGCCTTAAATTGGCCAAAGTCTAGGGATTTTTCCATCCCTATTTTATGTGATTGTATCACTGCAGTGTATTTTGGAAAGTCAAGTCAGATTTCTGGTTTTTCAAATTATACTTCATACACTCCTAGCTAACATACAACAGGTTTGTCTGAGTTACCAAGCAATGAGATCTGACATCAGGCAATATAGATAACACCATACCACATCTTAAAAATACCTTTTCACGAGGCATACAAAAGAATAACGTGATGCAGATTTTGCCGACTTGCTTGAGTGGTGCCTTTAACCACTTTCTGTAAGCTAAAATGAGCAGGGAATATTTCACCATTGATCTGTGTACAATCTATAATTACAAGAATCTGTAATGCTCATACAACTGTTATAAAAGAGGAGTCAAAACCATATCCATATTTACAAACTAGAATACTTTACAGATCTGATATAATATAACAACATTTTCTGGACATTTTGTTTTATAGTAAATATTTCAATAAAATGATAGAGCTCTGATTTCTTGTTCTTTTACAACTCGTAGCCTTTCTAATGATAGATAAAAGGAAATGAATATACTTTCTGTAAGAAAAATTATATCCTAGGTTTTCTTACTAAAGGTATAAGCCTGTAGCCTCAAGAGCCTGGAAGAAAGACAGTCATAGAGGCTGTAACATTTTGTTAAGTATGTGCTATTAGCAAATTTACTAATTTTTTTCATTTGCCTTATTGTAGGAAGGTAAGAAAATACATCAGGTTGCACTTAATGCATCCTCACTGGCCTGGCAAATTCATTTCTATATGTTCACATAGGACTTTGCTTTTCAAAAGTACAATATTTTCTGCATATAACTATCATATCACCCATAAACATTAGGATGTGTCCCAGGTTTTTATACCAGGTAGGAAAAGTCTTCTCTCTCTTATTTCAGGAAACTTTTAAAGGATTCTTCAGATCTGGGAAGTTAAGATATATTATTTTGCAGGTTTTTGCTTTTCAAATAACTCTCTGTAAGGAGGAGGCACTGTGCAGCAGAACTGTCCTCAGATTCTTGTTGAGAGAATTATTCATATAACAGAATTACCTGATATGTCTTCTTAAAGTCTAGAGAAATCCATTGCATAACATAATCATGCATGTCTATCAAATCCAAGACAGTACACATTTTCACTAGGATTTGTTTATGTTTGTTTGTCCATTCATTTTTTTAACTAAAGTCCACACTTTGTTCAGATTTCCTTAGTTTTAGCTAATATTCTTTTTTTTTGGTCCAGGATCCCATCCAGGATATCACATGACATTTACTCATCATGTCTCCTTAGGCTCCTGTTGTTTTTTTTTTGATGACCTCGACATTCTTAAAGAGTGCTTGCCAGATATTTTGCTGACCATCCCTAAAATGAGATTTTCTGATGTTTCTGTCATGATTAGGCTGGGCTTTGAGAAGACCTCAGAAGACAGTGCCATTCTGTGCTATCATCATAACACTGATAAGCAGACATACCATCAACATGACTTATCACCACTGATATTCATTTTCATCACCTGGCTGAGGTAATGTCTGTCAGGTTTCTCCACCGTAAAGTTACTCTCTTTTCCCCCTTTTAATACTGTACTCTTTAGAAGGAACACATTGTGCACAGCCCACACTTGAGAAGCAGAGAGTTATGCTCCACATCCTTGAGGGAGAAGCATCTATAAAAATTATTTTAAATTCTTCTACACAAGAGAATTATTCACTGGGATCTGAACATGAGAGTCTTAAAACAGTCTTCACCTGTTTACTAACAAGCCATGCAGCCCTAAGAAAGTCACACTGAGCTTTGCTGGGTACAGTTTGTAAAGAAAATGTTTAAAAATTTTTTTAAAAATAGTTGTAATCTGTTAAACATAATGCTATGTGTCAGACTTTGTTATTAGGTGCTCAGTAAATCTTTTCTCATAATCACCATAACAACCTTATGAGGAAGGTATTATTATTCTCATTTCATAGACGGGGGAAATTTGAAGCTCAAGAGAGGTCAAGTAGCCTGCCCAATTCGCACATGCAGTCCATCACACACTGAAAGCTAAACTAGATGCATGTACATACACACAAGTGCATACACATATATAGATGGTCATTATATATTATGAAATAACACCTTTCCATATATAATAAAGGCAGAAAAGACGTCAAAGATTCTGGTTTGTCTTTTTTTAAAGAAGAGAAGAATGGGCTAATTGGAGATTTCTAATTTTGCCCCATTCGTTTTCCATCATAAAGAACATAAATAGCTTCCCTATCACCACTACCACTAGAATGGGTCGTCACCTGGTTTGAGGTGTCCAGTTCTCTAGGGGTTATAGTCATTTGCATGAATAAGACTCCTTGATATATCAAGTCATGAGAATGTAAGAGGAGTGTATATTTTAAGAAGATGTGCATTTCCCAGTGAGCAGATCTTATTTCTAGGCATAAATATGTTTGTTTAAATATCCACATGTTCCATGTTACAAGACCATTATTCTTCCTCAGCAAACATGGAATGTCCAGAACCAGATTTCCATTTAAACACTGTATCTAAAACTTGCATGACTATCAGGGCACACATATATTCCTAATGTTAACGAGGAATCTCTCTGTGCTATATACAAAGTTACAAAATGAGTGATAAGGCAGGACCTACCTGGTAAATGCTGAAGAGCATTTCACATTTCTTATTACAAAATGCACATGTTTACGGATGACCCAACTGAAAACACAAAGTCAGACTCAGGTTGCTTAAAAGAAAAAAGTATACCACATGAGACATAGAAATCAGCAAATATCATTTAATATACCTAATGCCTCTCTGAACAGAGAGGGCTCTTGGTACCTAACCGATTCCTCAAGGAGATCGATTCCTCAAGGAGATGCCTTATTTTCAAAATGGAACCATGGAGCTTAATTTATTCAGTGGGATTCACTTAATTTGCAAGAATCAAACAGACTTACAAGGACAAAATCATTCCTTTATGCAAGTGTGTACATAACACAAATAGAATAGTGCAGTATACATCTTGCCTGAGAGTACAAGTGTATATTTTTAAGTGGTTGAAAGCTTCAATGTAAGGCTTAGCCTTAGACTTAATAAGTAATTTGACTCAATTCTCTAATACATTCTGTACCATATAACGTGTAAATGTGTGGGGTATACCAATGAATGGAAGACAGAATGGGGCTCTTTACCTCTATCTGAATTAAGAAATTTTAAAGCACCTTAGGATTGTCCTTTCCTCCTCTCATTTGAAAAGATGGGAATGAAGTCAATCTCATCTTATGTAATATTGGGAATTACTCTTAAAGTCATCTGAAGTTAACAGCTCCAGATATCACAAATATAAAAATTTTCAGTCACAATTTTATATTTTTTCAATAATACTTATTACCTGAGTAAAGCACTCTTGTAATGTCCCCCATTCTAAAATATCAGTGTTATCTTTGATAAAGATTTCTGTTTTATTTGCCTAAGCGCTATTATGATTTTCCCGTAGGATTTCATCTGTTACCTAATTCTCTAGCTGATTTCCCCATCCTCTAATTACTGAGAGCCACTCTCCCTACCACCCCAGCTTTTAGTCATTTCCCCTCTCATAATGCAACTAACTGCAGAAACCAAAACCATTTTCTCATCATTACTACTGTTTATGTCTATATCCTTCAAATTTTGACATACGTTTCTATCATCTTGTCACCTTTCCTATCAAATTGCATTGCCTAGTGAGTAGCAGGACCTGTATCACACTTACTTATGAATCATCCTTCTCTCCACCCATTTATTCAGGAGAGATGCAAGGAATTTACTGCAGCATAGAATGAACAAAGTTCAGGAAGAAGACTAAGTCATGACTGTAATAGAATTGCTAGATTTAGGTATGGCTAGAACACAGAGAACCACGGAGAAGATTGAGAGAGATGAAACTAGAGCAGTGAGCAAGACGCAGCTTAAGTAAGATATGGAGTTTGAACTTCATTCTGAGGGTACTTTGGGGCCATTGGTGCCTTTTAACCAGGAGAATGGTATGATCAGGTTTTGACTTTTGTAAAGCTCTGGTTGCCCAATGTAAATGCACTGGGATAGATATTAAGATCTTGCAAAGTAATTTCATATGTATTGTGACATATAACTTCCTTAATCTCTCTCCCATATGCCTTCCTGTTGTCTTTGCTACATCAAATCCTGAAGAATTTAATCCTAGTTTTATGTTCTACAAAACTAGGTCACTCATTCACCTTCTGTTTTATAACTTACCTTTCTGTAATTCTTAAATAAAATTCTTTAAATATATTTCTTCTTTTGAATAAAAAGAATAAAATCAACTGAGGATCGTGGACTACCCCAACCTAATTTCTATCTGTAATTCACAATCAGAGCTTTCAATATCAACCTATCCACAAAAGTAGAGAAAAAAGTAAGAAAGAAAAATTGGTATGAAATAAATAAATGACAACCTCATGATAAAAATCGTTTCAGAACTGGTCTTATCGAAAGGTAAGTGCTTGGGTGGTAAAATGTGGTTACTGAAGGAAAAACTGTGGTCCAAAATAATATTTCTCCTAGGTTTCCTTTACCTGCCGATTCCATTACTATTTCTAAAGGCCTATCCATATTTACCTTGCCCTGAGAACACTTTGAAAAGTG
The DNA here is from genome assembly GCF_949987515.2 of Delphinus delphis. Lineage (NCBI taxonomy): Eukaryota > Metazoa > Chordata > Mammalia > Artiodactyla > Delphinidae > Delphinus > Delphinus delphis. The sequence goes on from NC_082699.1 coordinate 50,826,242, forward strand.
ATGGAAATTTTAACATGGCCAAGTCCCCATCATGTTCATTTCACTCCTGCTTATTTGTGTTTGGCTTCAGTCTAGATATATCTATTTTTCTTAAAAAAAAAAAAAAGCTTATATTACCTTGATTATAAAAATGACACATGCTTATATTATACAATAAATACAATAGGCATAAAAGAAAAAATGCAAAAAATACCAATTCCAACATTCCATTCATTAAAAATGAATCACTGTGAATGTTTTGGAGGTACTCCTGGCAGTGGTCTTATGCATGTACTTACAAATATACAACCACCTCTCCACCACCTACTCTCCCCACACTATGTCAGGGCTTTAATATATATGTACAGCTTTTCTAAAATGAGAACAATAACAGTATCTATGTACAGAGTTGAGAGGATGAGATAAAATAACACCTTTACAGTGTCTGTTCTAGGCTTGGTACATACTAAATGCTCAAAATATTAGCTATTATTTTCTATTGCTATAATTACTCAGGTATATAAACCTGTTCACTCAAGATTTTGTAGGAATTTTCCCTTGTCAAAATATGATTTTTAACAGCTACAGTCATGGTGTCATTGACGACATGGTCATTGATCACATGATCCTGGGCTGGAGTGTCTGCTGGTTCTGCCATTTACTGCTTGTAGGAGCTTGTGTGTGGTTTCCTCATTCAAAGCTGTGGATAACATTGCTTACCTTTCAAATTTTTTTTAATATTAGAGATCATGTGTGCAAAGTATCATAGTAAATATCAAATAATAATAATATCTATTGTTTCCAATTCCTGTTGTAATACCTGCAATGAACATGTTCATATATTGTTTTTTCCTTCTTTTCAATTATTTACTTGGGAATGATTCCCAGAAGTAGGATTACTGAGTAAAAGGGTTTAAAAAATGGTTATGTTCTTTGTATTTACTGTTAATGCTGTTTTCCACTAAGTTTGAACCAATATATAATGTAACAAGCAAAGCACCTCATGTATTTAAAGAATGTTCCTATACCTGTTTCATTCAAGTCCAGATCCTATGGTCATCAGTTAAGAAAGGGAAAATCTTGGATGGATTTTATTGCAGAAATTCCAAACTGCTGGGAATTGAACAACGCTGCTAACTCATTTTACATTCGGGAGACCACCAGTCAGCCATGCTCAATAATAGCTTTCAGAAACATCTGGATTTAAACTTACAGTCTAAATATGACAGGTTAAGTAGTATATAGTTATAAAATAGCTTCATGCCTTGATTCTCAAAAATTCACTGAGATGTTTACAATTTTTAAATGATCAGAAAATTTTCAAACAATGTAGGCATTAAGAATCACATAAACTATACAGTACATTAGTTTGATATTATGGACTTCTGGTTGACTTGGAGTTTAGAAAGGCTCAGAGGATTTTTACAAATACTATTTTGAAGGTAAAAAAATCCTTACTAATCAATATTTTACTCAAAGGAGTACAAAGATATACGCAGTCTTCAAGTTACATTTATTGAATTTTAATGTATGTAAAAATGAAATATTTATCTTACAAGAGTAGAGAAAGGTAGTAAAAGTAATGGCTTAAAAACCAAAACTTATGACATTCAACCCGTATCATGAGCCTTACTGGGAGGCTAGCTTCTGGAAGGCAGAGCTCATGTCTAATCTATTACTGTAGTGTATTATCATAGTGATGGGTACCATAGTAAGCCCTGCACATATGTTTAACTTTCTCTAATATATCACCCACAAATTTAGTGGCTTGTAACAACCATTCAATTATGCTCATTAGGCTCACAGACTCTAACGGGTTGGGATTTCAGACAAGGTACAGAGAGGATGAGTTGTTCCTATTCCCTGATGTCTAGGACTTTAACTCCACATATGGAGGTAACAGAGTGAGTGGGGGCTGGAATCATCTGAAGTCTCATTTACTCACATGGCTAAGGCTTGGGTTGGAATGACTCAAAAATGGGGACGTTCTAACCAGAGTACCTACACGTGGCCTTTCCATGTGGTTTGACCTCCTTAGGATATGGTGGCCTTAAGGTAGTTGGAGTTCTAACATGGCAGCTCAGGGTTCCAAGCATGAGTACTGTAATGAACAAGATGGAAACTGAGCTGCCTTTTATGACTCAGACAGATTCAAAGGGAAGAGAATTCTTTATGGAATGATGTCATGTAAGACATAATACTGTTTATGACATAATATTATATATATATATATATATATATATACACACATACATACATACAATAGTATAACCATCTTTGGAAAATACAACCAACAATTACCCTCCAGAACTGTTTTCTATCTATTCAACTTACACTCTTTTCCACCTTGTTAAATTAAAAAGTTGCATTTTCTTTGCATAGTTTTTTGGTTCTAAATTTTAAAACTATTTAAAAAATTTTCAACTACATCTCCCTCAAAGATTCTGAGTGTCCACTAAGTGGACAGGTAGGACTGGTGTGTCTTTATGGTAGAAAATCACCTCTTTGCCATTGATTTCTCAATTGCCCAGTAATCAGAAAAAGACTAAGCATATATTAATCTCATTTTCTACAGGGGATATTTTGTATCTGAACAGAAGAGAAATCCTCAAAATATTTGGTAAATTATTTGAAACAAACAATTTTAAAGTATCCTTATAGAGTTTTATTTAATTATTTTAGTTGCCTTGATATCATTTTTGGTCATGACTTTCAAAGTTAGATACAGTGGAAGACATTTTTAAAAACTAGAATAATATATAAGGATATTTTATGCTCAGGATGATTAATTTCCATAGTAACCTTTTCCCCAGAAAACTGCACATATTTGATTTGTGAACTCGAAGTACATAAGCTTTAGTCGCTTATGAAACATAATGGTCACAAAATAAAGAGTTTCCCTTTCTCTCTGACATGGAGACTTCTTAGCTCCAATATGTACTCAAGTCTCAGTTAAGAGATTTTCTGAGGGCTGAGTGTGGGATTTCCACTTCTACTGTCAACTTTAATCATTTATTTGAACCAAAGTCTCTTTAGTCCACTAGTTTATCTTGACTGTCAGTAAGAGATAATGAGTGTTTCACCTTCATGAGTGTTTAATAATTTTCTGTTCCTTTTTCTAAGCATAAACCTGGGATCGATGATTACTTGTATATAATTGAGAACTAAAATAAAATAACTTAGAATTAAAATTACATATGGCATATGGTCATTTTCCCAGAAATACTACAAACAGGACTCTAATTCACTAGTGTTGAACTATTAAGCAATCTCCTCTATTGAAAATATTTTATCCCTATTTGGTCTTTAACTGAAATAAACACAATCTAGCACTAGGTTGTGTTTATAAGCAAAAATGTAGATAAACTAGTTTAAAATATTATCTTTATTTGTATGGTCATATCAGAGTAACCTCAACTGAGGCAGTTTGTGTAAGCAGCTCACTTACTTGGAAAAATGTAAAAACCGGAATTAATTTTTTGCCTCTGACATATTTTTAAAATTAAATAAAAATTTTTATCCAGTCAGGAGTTGTTCCAGGAAATAGTTCTCCTAAGAACAGTAGCTTTCTTACAGCAATTTTTATACATGCATGGCAAATTATTCTGATCTCCAAAGAAGGTTATTTATTCTGCATATAGTCTCTAAAAACTTAGAGGAAAGTATCATTCATTTAAGCCTCTTCCACATGCTCCATCATTCAAAATTTGTTTTAATTTGTGAAGGAGAAGTGAAAGAGACATGAACAATGAAGAACTTTAGAGTTAACCACTCAGAATACCTGGGTTCAAATTCTATATCTATCTCAAAGTAAATATGTAACCTTGTAAAAATTATTTGATTTCATTGGTCCTCAGCTTGCTTATCTATAAAATAGATAAAATAAATAAAATAGATAAAATAGATATAATACCTACTATTTATAAAAATATATGTGCTTATCTGTTTGGATGTTGATACTACTTAACCAAGGTAGATTTATTAACAACCTATTTGTTACTAAACACCTTTCTTAATAGAATGTCATTTTCATACTTGCTTTTGGGACAGAACATCCAATATCCATTGCCCTCTTTGCAGATAGATTGATTTATTTCATACACAAAGCAATAGCAATTTCAAAGGCAGGAAATGTGGTTATGTTGTATGGATGAGATAAATCACACCATAATCATGTGTCGAGATAAAATGCAATCTATATGACTAAATATGGGAGGTCACTTCCCAACTTCTATTAATAGGTATTTGCTATATTGTCAGCTTTTTTTTTTTTAACATCTTTATTGGAGTATAATTGCTTTACAATGGTGTGTTAGTTTCTGCTTTATAACAAAGTGAATCCGCTATACATATACATATATCCCCATATCTCTTCCCTCTTGCGTCTCCTTCCCTCCCACCCTCCCTATCCCACCCCTCTAGGTGGTCACAAAGCACCGAGCTTATCTCCCTGTGCTATGTGGCTGCTTCCCACTAGCTATCTATTTTACATTTGGTAGTGTATATATGTCCATGCCACTCTCTCACTTTGTCCCAGCTTACCCTTCCCCCTCCCCGTGTCAAGTCCATTCTCTGGTAGGTCTGCGTCTTTATTCCCATCCTGCCCCTAGGTTTGAGAGGAGATGAAAAGTATCAGATACAATAGACGAAAAGTGAAAAATATGGAGAGAATGAAGAAAGAAAATCTTAAAATTGAGAAAGCTGTAATCCTTAACTTAATACTTTCCTGCGAATTGGGAAAAGGTCCTTGTTAGTCATCATTAGCACTGTAATCCTTCAGACCACTTCACTGACCAAAAAATCGCCCCCAAATAGTTTGAGCACCACAGCATGCATTTATTCCTGTATATATCCTACCAGTATCTTTGGGGCACCTACAATGTCGACATGCCACACACTGGTGATCCTTAGCGCTCCTTGGAGAATTCAGGTCAAGCAAGGGGATACATAGTGAGTTTTGTTTTCTTATTGTTTTTTAATCTGTCCCACTATGCAAAGGTAGATGATGAAAAGGTATGTCTGAATTCTATTTTGTCCCCACCCCATTCTGTCGTCTCTCCTCTTCTGCACTCCATGAAGAACAATGGACAGAGGGAAGTTAGGGTAACTTGGAGCCTTTCTACCTCATGTAATTGATATTTATCCGTCATGAAGGCAGCAACCCTCAAAGCCCAGGCATCTGAGTGGTCAGGCCTCTGAGATCAGGAAACAGAGAGGAAGAGTCATCACAATTGCTTGCAAGTAGCAGTGTTTTGATCTTGAACCAAAATACCAGAAATGTTTTAATTAATTGGGACAATGATAAATAAAATAGGAAGTGAGATAAGAGGTCGTTGCCTGAGAAAACAAGGCTTTTCTTCTCATATTTACAACTCTCTGAATGACCCACAAAAGAAAGTACATGCAAATAATATTGTAAGTTCCAGGATGTGCTTTTCCAAGAAGGATTGCCCACAGAAAAATCCAAGAGGGAGGTCATTAAATTGAATGGACGATATTTAGAATAGGCAGCTTCACCCCATGTAAAGCAATTGCAAGCCTTTCTTTGTGTTTTAGAAGTTTTTAGATAAATAGTCAGATTCAATTAAGCTCTGTAACTTCGAGAGATGGTGCTTCTAAGGATATAGGCAGGAGGAACTGCAGACGTGGGATTCCTTGGTCTGTTAACAGACCTGTGGGAGGGCAGAGAGAATTGGGCTATTGTGCTTCAATCGGCAGCATAACCTACATGTCACAGTCAATTTAACCACGAAGCTTTAGAATTGGGATGAGGACAAATGACTGTCTGAAGCAGAACTTGAGAAAGGGGCAACTCATTTAGTGTGAAAGAATTAAGGGTTAGACGCAAACACCACCACAGAAAAACATTTTAAATAGACTTAAGGTTTGAAGATTGATAAGAGAAGATATCATAAAAGTTGCTGTAGCTAATTCCATAGTTGGTTAAGAGCATAGGTCATAGAGCCAGACTGCTTGGGACTGGGAACTGGTTCTGTCATTGAGTCACTGGACAATGCTGGGCAAGTTACTGTCCCTCTCTGTGCCTCAGCTTTCTCATTTGCTATGTGGGAAAATTATAATATTATCTACCGAAAATATTCAATGAATTAATACATTTAAAATTCTTCCAAAGGGCCTGATAGCTGGTAAAAGTTCTCAAGATTTAACTATTACTATAACCCAGAACTGCCCCCAAGGAATAACTAATATTTACTTAACATTTACTATGCAATCGCACTTATGCAAAGTAATTTATGTGACTTACGCTTACTTTTTTTTTTTTTTGCGGTACGCAGGCCTCTTACTGTTGTGGCCTCTCCCGTTGCGGAGCACAGGCTCCGGACGCGCAAGCTCAGCGGCCATGGCTCATAGGCCCAGCCGCTCCGCGGCATGTGGGATCTTCCCAGATCAGGGCACGAACCCATGTCCCCTGCATCGGCAGGCGGACTCTCAACCACTGCGCCACCAGGGAAGCCCACTTATGCTTACTCTTAACAATCATCCTATAATGTACGTACTATTATTACCTCATTTTACCAGTAATGAAAATGAGGCACGGAGAAGTTATGAAACTTGCCTAAGGTCACATAGCAAGGAAGTGGTGCTGTCAAGATTCATCCAGGCAGTCTGGCTCGAGGTACAACATACTTCATCACTGTGTGGTACTGTCTTTAGACTTGACATAGGAAATAGAGGACACAAACAATGCATTTGCTTTCATGTCTGTCTATTTCAATGGGTTTAGGTTTCTCAACCACAGGGGCTATAGTGGATTTATCGCCGTCGCCCAGTACCTAGCAGACCACCTTGTACACAGTGCATATTTGATTAGATAACTGGCTAACTGACTGCCTATCCTTTGTTAATGGCAGGTGCTTAGCTCCATGACTCATGCCTGTATCCTAAAATCCCGTGGCAGAACTCACTGCCATCTCTTATGAAGCAGTCTTCTTGAACTACTATAGTCCTGTGGGCCCTCACTGAGCCCTCAATAAAGGGACACCAATAAAGGGACAGTCTCTGGTCTCCCTGTTCATTCGCCCACCCTCTTGTCCATCCTCTTTCTAACACTTCCACTCCAAGGCCAGTATAAGGAGCATCACATAGGACTTTAATGAAGACAATACCAGAGGAAAGAAGAGGAATGAGAAGGACCCAGGCCTGGAGTAAGGTCCTCTGAGTCCTTCTGTCTGTCCAGCTGAGGACTGCCTCACCATCTTTCTTTTTTGGTTTTCAAGCCTCAGAAGTCTCCAAAGTGCAGAATGGGCAAACTGGTGTTTGAGAAAAAGCAGGCCACTGGGAAGCCAGAAAAAAAATTAGAACTTTCATTTCTAATATAATAAGCAAGTTAATAATAAATTCATATAGGGCTTCCCTGGTGGCGCAGTGGTTGAGAGTCTGCCTGCTAATGCAGGGGACATGGGTTCGAGCCCTGGTCTGGGAGGATCCCACATGCCACGGAGCGGCTGGGCCCGTGAGCCACAACTGCTGGGCCTGCGCGTCTGGAGCCTGTGCTCCGCAACAGGAGAGGCCGTGATAGTGGGAGGCCCGCGCACCGCAATGAAGAGTGGCCCCCGCTTGCCACAACTAGAGAAGGCCCTCGCACAGAAACGAAGACCCAGCACAGCAAAAATAAATAAATAAATTAATAAACTCCTACCCCCAACATCTTCTAAAAAAATAAAAAATAAATAAATAAATAAATTCATATAAGGCCTGACTTTGGAGCCTTCACCCCATCAGTATATCAAATGGCTCTGCATTATTCATCTCTGAAAGAGAAAAAGTGCCACAGAGTTAATGGAATTGAAGGCATTGCCTTCATATGATTGTTCTCTTTCAGCGTATTGTCATATGTTGCAGCTTAGGTGTTTTGGGGAAAGTGGATTCAAGAATGATTTTTATCTATTCTTAACTGAATTAACTTTCACAGTCCAGACAGTGTCTTTAAAAATGCTAAATAGCCAGCATATATGAAAAAGAAAATGGCAATTCTGTTAAGTGTCACATACTATAAATAAAAACAAAGATTAGCTGAGTAGATCTAACAAGAATCTTTGAAAATTTTGAAAATACTAAAATGCCTACTTAAAATTCATATTTCCTTTCACTATCCTTAACAATGAATTCTGTTCTTAGTGAAAATTGCAGCTTGAGATATTAAGTAATCAATGTAATTCATGTTCCTAAATTTAAAACAGAGAAGTATAAACTATCATGAAATTGGACAATTTAGAAAACAGATAAGTTATAACAATTTGCCACTAATTATCCAAGAATTGTCTATTATCTTAACATATTTGGGTCATGTTAAATATGGGTAGGCCTCAACACTTCTGAGTCTAGAACAACCTGCATTTATTATTTTTTTTGAACAACCTGCAGTTTTTTCTTAAACTGCTTTGTATATGGCAGATTTGGACATTCTTACATCAGCCTGCCAATAAATATTCAAATTTTCAACTGCTATGTTTCTTTCTGTCTGCCAGTAGATTGGTTTTGGCAACTTTACCGACCTAATATTTGATTATTTGAAAGTTTCACTGCAGCTATTTTGAACATATATTTCTTTGTACACATAAGGTTCCTTGAAGGATGTCTCTGAGAAAAGGGCTGAGGAACAGGGTCATGGTGGGGCCTCACTCCAGTTCTCCTCTAGCCCCTTGATTTGCATTTAGATTACATTTTAAGCTTCTGCCTAATAACTTGTTTGGAAATTGGGTTCCACTGCTAAGAAATATTTACAGTTCATCAGCTCATTTGTTAAAAATATTAAACTTTCACTCTATTACTGACATTTAAAAGTTATTAAATATTCAATTTATTCAATAAATTATTCATTAATACTATATTAAACCTACTGCTTATTATAGCTCTGTTCTTGATATTTAAAAACTGAGTAAAATTGGAAAATAAAGAAAAGACTGGTGATATTAGTAATAAAGATACAATTTTCGCCTCTTATGTCTGTGCACTTGAGGTAAGGTAGATGTAAGGTCTTCTGGGTACAGCAAATCAAATTTTTAGCTGCAGTAAATACCCACTGCATTTTAATCTAGTCAACACTATAGTAATAGTGAAGATAAGAACAGCGTTAAAGTGTTTTATAAAATCTTGGAATTATCTTTAAAGGTTTAGAAATGAATTAAAATTTGGAATTTTAAAATATTTATTTTGGGACTTCTCTGGTGGTGCAGTGGTTAAGAATCTGCCTGCTTATGCAGGGGACACGGGTTTGAGCCCTGGTCCAGGAAGATCGCACCTGCTGCGGAGCAACTAAGCCCGTGTGCCAGAACTACTGAGCCTGCACTCTAGAGCCCGCGAGCCACAACTACTGAGCCTGCATGCCACAACTACTGAAGCCCGCATGCCTAGAGCCCGTGCTCCACAACAAGAGAAGCCACTGCAATGAGAAGCCTGCGCACCGCAACACAGAATAGCCCCCCCTCACCACAACTAGAGAAAGCCCGCGTGCAGCAACAAAGACCCAACGTGGCCATAAATAAGTAAATAAATAAATATATAAAATATTTATTTGTTCTCTGGGAATGGAAACCCTCCAATAACCTTTTTTTTTAATTGAAGTATAGCTGATTTACAATGTTGTACTAATTTCTGCTGTACACCAAAGTGACTCAGTTATACACATATATACATTCTTTTTTTTATATTCTTTTCATTATGGTTTATCCTGGGAGACTGGATATAGTTCCCTGTGCTATACAGTAGGACCTTGTTGTTTATCCATTCTAAATGTAATAGTTTGCATCTACTAACCCCAAACTCCCAGTCCCTCCCTCTCCTTCCCCTCCCCGCTTGGCAATCACAAGTCTGTTCTCTACGTCTGTGACTCTGTTTCTGTTTTGTACATAGGTTCATTTGTGCATATTTTAGATTCCACATATAAGTGATATCATATGTTATTTATCTTTCTCTTTCTGACTTATTTCTCTTAGTATGATCATCTCCAGTTGCATCCATGTTGCTGCAAATGGCATTACTTTGTTCTTTTTTATGGCTGAGTAGTATTCCATTGTATATATGTACCACATCTTCTTTATCCATTCATCTGTCAATGGACATTTAGATTGTTTCCATGTCTTGGCTATTATGAATAGTGCTGTTATGAACAGAGGGGTGCATGTACCTTTTTGAATTATAGCTTTGTCCAGGTATATGCCCAGGAGTGGGATTGCTGGATCATATGGTAGTTCTACTTTTAGTTTTCTGAAGAACCTCTATACGGTTTTCCACAGTGACTGCCCCCATTTATATTCCCACCAACAGCATAGGAGGGAAACCCTCCAATAATCTTTAGGTCTAGTTTTATAACTCAACGCATTCAGCTTTCATAAACAAAATAGAGACTATCTGTAAAGTGTGCACCTTCCTAATAAGTTAAACTACACATAAAACGAAACTTTAAAATATACCACCTTCCAAAATTATCATCAGCCGTTCCACAGAAATATACAGTAATTTTACCGATATGATGCCAGTGAGTTTGATGGCTTCCATGTATATATTACTAACAATTCAAGATATTCTCACTTCATTTGCATTTTATTAATAGTTCAGCTACCGACTTACTTTAGACACAGCTTGATGCTAATTTGCATGCACTTTCAATAGTTCAACACGAACTTCAATACATGCCAATGTAGACCTGTAGTAAGTAAGCTGTATAATCATATAGTATATATACTTTACTACATTTATTTTGCTCTATATTCTCCAGCACTTACTGCCAAAAGAAAAAATCTGCATATGCCCAAATACATTATTGATGAAATTATTAGCTACCAGTAGGGTCGTATCTGGCTTTATATGTTTTTCGTCACTTTCTTGGTTAAATATTACCTTTTCATTTGTTTAAAGGAAGAAATCAGATCATTTGGATAGGCAACAAAGACTAAACAAGGCTGAAAACCTCTCACTTCCAATATTTCTATGTAAGAATTAGAGAAGAGTGTTTAGGGACAGAGCCTCCAAATATAAGAAAAGATGATCCACAGAGTGCTTCATTCTTTAGAAACCTCATTGATAAGGGAGGGGGCACATCTTTTGTACACTTTGTAAAGAGATTTAAACACTAAGAGGCCCTCCTTCCCTCAGACCATGGGGCTAGAACCAAAGGGAGTTTGGAACTTCCCAACTTCATAACAAACGATAATCTTGTATTGGAACAAAAGGCAAGGCTGACTCAGAATGTTATTAGGGTTGTGCGTGTAAGCAAATGACACAATATAGCTTGTGGTATTAAAAAAAGAATAGAAGAAGACAAGGCCCAGGAAAAGGCTGTTTATGTTTCCACACAGAGACAAGGCATGCAGAATGAGAAAACAAAACCTCCTTAATTAGCAAATTATAGTACAGGGGCTGATAAACCTCCGTATTTTGTAGCTGAGCATCCCACTTGTTGCTTCTCCCCTCTCATCATCTACGTAAGTGGGAACACTTGTCATATTTATATCTAAAACAAATGACAGAAGGAGGAAAGGTTTCTAAATAGACTGAATGTAAAAGGCTGAGTCAGAGTCCCATTTCTATGAAAACAGAATGCCTCTGATATTTTGTCAACCTTCTTGCTAATGCCACAACAAACAGGATGAAACAGGCACATAAAGCAGAGGACCCCCGGGCACCCAGACTCATCTAACCAGAGGCTGCTGACTTGTATTGTTATTCAGGTGCTTTTTCTTTTTTAACGTGTGTCTGTTTTTGGACTATTTCTCTGTTCACATCAAGATGGGCAGGGGGGGAAAAAAAGACATGAAATTTCCCTGCCTGTACTCTAAAATGTCACCTCACAGCATGTCCCAATACCACACCAAGAAATGGCTTAGACAGGCTCTATGCCAACTGGCACGGACCTGAAGATTATTTGGCTTCTTGGAAGGTCATCTTTTTCCCACACAGCAAACCTCACAATTTACCTTGCAATGGTCTCAATGTTAATACTGTATTCATTTTGTGATATAGAACAGGGGTCAGCAAACTTTTTCTGTAAAGGGTTGGATGTCAAGTTTTAAGCTCTGTGGGCCTTCTGGTCTCTGTTGCAACTACTCAAGTCTGCCTTTATAGGAAGAAAGCAGCCATAGACAATACATAAGCAAATGGGTATGGCTCTGTTCCAGTAAAACTTTATTTACAAATGGATGCACAGTATCCATCAACACTCAAGGAATGAGTGTGGTTGTATTCCAGTAAAACTTTATTTACAAACATAGGTAGCAGGCACAATTTAGCCCAAGGGCCATTGTTTGCTGACCCCTGTAACAGAATATGGAAACTCAGGACTAATTAAAATTTCTCCCATTATTTAGCTAGTAGGGTAATGTATAGAACATAGTTAAGTCTCATTTTCATACATATATTTAATTTTAGTCAAAATATGCCCATGGAATTCATTCATTCCTCTAGTCATTAAAAAGAAAGTATTCTTTCCAACTACGTTCCAGGCATTGTGCAAGAAAAGTAGATCTGCTATCTGCTATCAAAATAATACATAAAATAATAAATAAGAACTAGTGAACAAGACAGGCACAGTCTCTATCTCATAGCATACAGGGTCTGGGAGAATATATTATGCAAATATTTACCGAAGTCTACTATGTGTCATGCACTCTTCTAGGGGTAAGGTGTACTGCATGCAACACGATGGACAAGGACCTCTTGTTGTGTTTACATTCTTAGTAGAGGTAGACGGAATAAATTATATGACAAACAATAAAAGGTCACAGTGGTAAATGCCATGAAGAAATAATACATATATTATGATAGAAAATCACGTAGCAGAGTGGGGGAAAGTGGCAAGGTAATGGTGCTCAGTGAAGACTTTCTGAGAAGATTTCTGAGCAAAGACCTGAATGAAGAGAAAAAGTCATTCATGCCAAGATCTGGGGCAAGAATTTTCCTAGCTAGGCAAACAGAATGTGAAGTCCCTGAGACAGCAAAGAGCTGGTCTGCTGGAGATATAACAAGAAGGCTAAAGTCATTTAAGTGTCTGGAATGAGGGAAAGGTGGTAAATGAGGAATCCAGATAGGAGTGTGGGGGCGGATCATATAGGACCTCATGGTGAAGAATCTGGATCCTTTTCTCATGTAATGGAAAAATGTAGGGGGATTTTAAGGAAAAGAATGGTATATTCTCATTCATTTTAAATTATTGAACCAATAATTACATATGAATGAGTACTACTAAAAGAAAGCTCAATGTGAAAGCTCACCGTCAGGAGTAAGAAAGGCTGCAATCACCCATAGAAAAGAACCTACTTGCCATGCTCCTAAAACCTGACATCCACCAATGGAGACAGTTTGCGGGAAGGCTTGCTCCTTCCTGCAGAGAAATCCAAAAGGCTGTTATAGCTCCAAATGTCAACTTCTGGGGCCCAGAAAGTCTTTATGCCTTCTTGGATCTTTCAATTCTACAATATAACGAGCAAATAATAAAACCTAACTATTCATTGAAAAGTTAATACAGAGGCATTAACTAAAGAGCTCTACTTAGCTCGAAAATCAGGGGTTACTCTCAAATGAAGCTGGTGGAGAAATTTCTACAACTGAGTTTAAAAGACAATTATTCCTATTAACCTTTCTTGGCAATTGTCATTTTTTTCTATCTCTATGCATAAATCATATATGCATATTTTCTTCAAATTTAGTGACAAATTTTTAAAAACATACTGATCAATTGTCTGCTCATTTTACACACTCTAGAAATCCCCTCACATGTGCAAATAAAACAGAGAGTATCCTCTCTGGCTTAGTTTTGCACAGTCACCAGCCACAAAAACAATGCACAGATGAGAAGTAAGTGTTAGTTACTTAGATTCACATGTTCACATATTATTATTACAAATATATGTAAATATATGCCACTCCTGTATGCAGTAACTGTTTGCCTATGGGTCTGGAAGTATAAAATTCTTTTTCATCCCACAGGATGACCCTCAAGTAACTTAGAAGCAAACTTTAGCTTCTGAAAGCAGTTGCAAGGTCCCTTAACTTGCTTTATTTTATACATGGCACCACATACTTGAACATGTGATGTTTTTATTTTTATATTATGATAACAGAGATATTATTCAGACACTTAATAAACATCTTTGGGGATATAAAGATGGATAAAGAGACTTTTGCTACGCTCTACGGACTCACAGTCTAAGTAGGTGAACAGCCCTCAAAACAAATAATGAAAATGACAACAGCCACACAACATGGAAATGCAGTGCTAACATGATACATGCAATGTGATAACACTGGAGAACTCAGCCTTTGAGGATAAGTGGAGTGTGGGTACATTTCATGGAGAAACCAACAACAACATGACTCTTAAAGAATAATTAAGAAGACAAATGAATTCATAGAAGTTTTTAAGATCCTAGACCATTGGCTGAATACAATTTGGATAATTAATACCACATATTCTAGACTCAATATCTTTTTAATTAATATTAGGACAAAAATAATTGCATGATGTAGTTGAAGGGGAGCAGAATTTGTCATGCCAAATTATGAATTTTTGGCATAAGGATTATTTCAGGCTGATACTTTTAAGAAACAGCAGACATAGGAAAAGCTCTAAAAACCAAGTCGAAATTAGCCTTCTATAAGAGAAATTTACATTTATAAGGGAGATCTCCATTTGTAAGGGTGTCTCACTCTCTGTACCTCCAAGAGGAAGATGACTAAACCTCTAGCAACTCTATCAATGGAGAAGGCATGGACTTAAATCTTCATAACAACCATACTCTTGTTTACTATGTTTTACCTGAAAACCTGGCTCTCCCTACCCAACATCTTCTTTTGTCTTTAGCTGGAGACGGTATTTAAGGTGGAAGCTTGGGTCATTTGGGGGAGTTACTCAATTTTCCTGGGCATCTCCCATGTATACAGGAGGTATACATGTTATTAAACTTCTGTTTGTTTTTCTCTTGTTAACATGTTTTTTATTATAGAAAAGTCTCAGCCATGAACCAGAAGGGTAGAGAGAAAATTATTTTTCCTCCTCCACATAGTCCTTGCTTAAAAGACAACTTAAAATCTACTTAGGGAAGGAAGGTATATATCCAAAATGTTAACAGTACATAATAAAATGTAGATTGCAACACATAGACAAGGCATCCATTTATTCAATCAACAAACATTTATTATCTATCTGCTATGGATGATATACTACTCTAAGCCCTGGGGAAATGACACTGGACAAACACACATCACTGGCCTCATGAAAGTCACCTTCTATGAGTAGATATTAATATGAGTTAATATGTGTAATACAAGGGCTTTTAAAAAGATTATCATCATCATTAATATATTTCAGGTAACTGCATGCCAGATACTAATTCTCTGAAGAAAAGAATACAATATTCAAGTAGAGGATGCTGTTAGTCAAAAAATGCTGTCAATAGAAAAATTTAGCCAAGCACTTCATTAAAAGTATTTCATTTATTAAAATATTCTGGATCGTAATTCATAACTACATTTCTTACTAACAATCAATTTGTCAATTTTAGCTAGTGTGAAATGCTTATAGTAGATAGATTCTTGTTCTCTGTTACAAGGCATATTTTTTTTTAACTCAATGTATTTATACTTTCAACCAAAAAAAGAAAAGACACCATTTGGCAAAGGCAAAACAGACTTTCTAAGCATTCCCCCAAATTCTAATATTTTAAATCCGAATGTTTTAAATACACATATTTGTGAACTTTGGGTATATGAGAGAAAGAAAACAATAGTTCAAGAAGCACAGGGGCTTCCCTGGTGGCGCAGTAGTTGAGAGTCCGCCTGCCGATGCAGGGGACACGGGTTCGGGCCCCGGTCCAGGAAGATCCCACATGCCGCGGAGCGGCTGGGCCTGTGACCCATGGCCACTGAGCTTGCGCGTCCGGAGCCTGTGCTCCGCAGGGGGAGAGGCCACAACAGTGAGAGTCCCGCATACCGCAAAAAAAAAAAAAAAAAAAAAAAAAAAAAAGCACAGGATGTGGAGTAGACATTAAACAACAGACATTTCTGTGTAATAGAAAGGTAGAAAGGAATCACAAGAAAGTGGCGAAGACACAAAGGCCTTTGTGTTTACTGTCACTATCCCAAGATCTGGTCACTCTCTGGTAATGGGTATGGTTTGCTAATAATTCTGAAAAGAGCTATATGGTGGAAGAGAGTCAAACCTAGACATATAGCCCAGGTGTTTCACCCAATAAAAATGTGATTTTTTGAACAATTATGTATATTGCTTTTCCCTATCTGAAAAGTAAGGATAATGCTATAAACCTATCTCACATTGGTGTTAATCGACAAGTTATCATGGAAACCTGATCTCCGAGAATTAAATCCATCGCATCAAGAGACCAGTGCCATAACAGTTCCAGTACTTACAGTGACCAACACATCCTATGCCCTGCTGACCACCTTGCTTATCATCTTATTCAGTTGTAAGACCAGAAAAGTTGAGGAATGAGATTGGAGAGTATAAGTTTCATAAGGTGACTTATAGTGACAGTCAGCGTTTTCTGAAGAATATTTAAAAGAACCCAGTTTACCAAACATCGAGGAAGGTAATAGATTAATATAAATTATCATCGATCTGCTTCTAGCATTGATAATACACATTCAGCATCAAAAAAATTCCTGATAGTGATGATATGAGCTGCATAATAATCATATGCTTTGATTAATTATTTTGTTGAATAAATGGATGAATTATTTACACTTACACTGATAGCCTCAGTTGCTGCAGTGCATTGCTTCTTATCCTAACACAACTACTGGGAATCAAAATAGAAGTAGTACAAATTATAGTATTAAGCATACCAAATGGTTACAATAACAAAGATTTACATTTGAATTATCAAAATAAGTACCTTACATGAAATTTAGAACTTGAAGTATGGAAAACCTCTAATTAAGGGAAATTTATGAAAGCCTTTAGCAAGTTCTTTGCTGAATGCATTTATTTGGTTTCTTGATCCTCCAACCAATCACATTAACAATGACAAAAGACGTGCAAATTTAAACGGACAATAGTCAAGCCAAACTGCTCTGACTCATACCAACAGGGACATTTTCAGCATATATTCGGCTTGATTCATGCTAGCAAGGGTCAATATAACCAAAGAACATTTTCATAATTATGCCTGGCTATAATCTGAAAACTATCTCATAATCATTGACCAAAAACAATGCAAACAAAAATCAAATTTATTTCAAACATTAACATGTGAAGCCTGGGCATGATTTAAACCAGCAGAATCATGTATTTACCCTGCTACTGCTTAATAACTGCACAGCAACAAAAAAAATACGCATTACTATGTTTAAATCACCATTTTGATTGTATATTTTAAGCAAACAAAATATTACATTTTTGGTAGAATAGCTCATTGAAGACAATTTGGAACTAAATTTCCCTCTCCACCTCCCTCAATGAATTCGGACTAATTTATGATTAAATTCTCATTAAAAACTATATGGGCGGTATATTGAGAATAGTAATAAGCTATTCAACCAAATTCACTTGTTCACGACGGAAATAAGTTCTGTGAAAGGAAAAAAAATATATTCTATTATAAACTGCTGCTGTAATTAGTGCCTGAAATTTAAGCTATATTATCAAAAGGCTGCAGAATTCTCCTTGCTTGCTATTATTTTGCCTATGTATTTTTTCACCTGTAATCTACAATAGAAAGATTAACTAAAATTCCAGGTTTGGAAACTCTAAAACTACTAAGTTTTAGTTAATTTGTCAAATAAAATAACAGTGATCTTAGTTCAGTCCCTAGTGGACAAAAAGTAAAATAACTATTACTCGGCATGATTCAGCAGGAGATGATCTAAGTGAGCGTGACCACACAGGAACAAAATAGAGCATCTGTCCTTTCCCTATCTTTTATCTTCTTAAAGGGTTTGTTCTGACTAACTTAAAGAAGACTAGACTCCTTGCGTTCCTACCAATACACACCAACTGAATTTTTAGCAAAGATCCCTGGGGGAGAAGCTTTCCACAAATGGGACATTGACATTGCCACCTTTCCAGTGATATATTTGAATACACTTGTTATCTGCTGCTTACCTGTTACACAATTAAACAGAGAGTAAAGAGGGAATGAACTGCAGAAAGTATGTTATTTCTTTATAGGCATATTTTCAACAAAAACTTTTAAATGATTTATACAGAAATAACTAAATAAAATGTTTAATTTGATTTTTACAAATTGGGATTTAAATGCATACTCAACATTAACATTTATCTGGATACTTAGACTCCCATATTGCACTGTGTTTAACTACAACGTCCTGAGGAAAGAGGTACTTCAGGAACATACCAAAGCCTACATGTTGTGTTCAGCCCAAATCTGCAGGTGCATATCTTCGGGAACAGCCACCACTGGCTCAATTTCTCCTTTCATAGTGGGTAAACAACCTCTTCCTGATGAGTTCACATTAAAATAAATCTTCCTGATTTTTTCTCAAGGACAGAAGAAATATATGACAGAAATCAGTCCTTTACTATACTACTACTTGCTGAAATTGTTACCTTTATATACTTATTCAAGTTCTCCAATCAAATATCATATTTTGTATTTACTCTCATTTCATATTAACTTTACTAGAGGTTGAAAAATAAGTATCTGGTGATGATTTTCTGTCCTAGCTGAAGAAAATTTCTTGGTGTAAAATCGATATGATCCTAAACTAGTATTGTCATTATTACTTTATTTTTTCACTAACTTATTCAATTTTTTAAGTTGGATTTTGATAGAAAACTTAAGCTAAATTTTAAATAAGGGAAAACCAGAAATGTGATAAAATGTGCCAGTATTCGGCATACAAAACGGGGTGCCACCACACCTTCAGAGGCTTGCACAAGCCTAAAAAACGTTTGCTCACCCGTGAAGTCACAGGGAGAGCGCCGTCTTGCATTTGCAAACACTGCCCCCCTGGAGCAAAAGGTAAACACACACATGCTCCCCTAAGGAACTCTAAGTTAGCTGCACTGCAAGAACAGAAAAGGCTCCGTGCATTTAGAAACTGAAAGCAATCACTTACTTTTTGCAGCCACTGAGTATAATTTTCCATCACATGCTCCAGATGTTGAAGTTTCTGGGAAGAGAAATCCTGTTCCACGTGTGGAGCATCTCTCTGCAGAGCGTTTGTGTTGTACTGGTCTGTCGTACTCTCACGACAGTTCCCGTCGTGTTCTGGAAGAATGAAAGTGTAGGCACACTGCCCATGCTGAATCCGATTATATCTTCTCCCACCGTTTTCTGGACTTCGGCGCTGGTTGCTGCACCCTATGTGAGTCAGAATAGCAGCGAGGAAAGCAAAGGAAAGGAAAACTGTCATTGTACTGCCAGCACTCTCTTTCCGTGCCTCTCGCAAAACTTGCTCCTTTCTTCTGACCTTTAAACTAGTTCTTTATTTCAGGTAAAACTGCTTGTTTGTTTGACTTTTTCCCCTCTCAAAGAAAGCTTTTGTAGAAGAATCACAGAAAACTAGCCATCTGTTAGCTTTGTTCTAAAATGTTATTTTTTTAATTTCACTGTAAAGATAGTTTCCTTAGTTAAAACTTGAGATATTTATTGCATAGTAGCTGAGATTTATGGTTTCCTCAGTGTAACCGTTCAGCGTGTAGCCTGCCTGAGTCAGCTGCGTGTACATATTCTAGACCCTTTCCTCTACCCTATCTGCTGCAGATCTGCTATTTTCTCCCAGACCTCAGTGAGTTTTATTAAGGTTGCACATCCAAGCCAAGCTGGAAGCAGGCAGCCTTTCACAAGATGACTTGACAAGAATGCATGAGTGTGCCCCTATGCTAAGAATTGCTGATGGCTTGGAGCGGCTGGATCGTCTTACAAATTGGCTAGATGCGCATGACCTCGATCATGTATGGCCCTCCCGCCCCTTCCGCAGACAACTGCCTTGAGCCTTTAGGATATTCACCGCAAATCAATAGAGCAGTCCACCTTAATACACTTTTGGTGTGCATGCTGACCTACTAAAATCTAGTAAACTAACAGCATGTTTTTAAAGTTCTACTTAATTGGGGAACCCGAAGAAGAAAACTGACATAGTGTCTAGTAAAATTACTTTTTATAGTGAATGATAAATTTCTATAATTATTAATTTAAAAAAAAATTTATTCATTACTCTGGGGAAAAAGATATTAAAACCATTTTTAGAGATGGTATTCTTTCATTGTATTCACTTAGACTTTTAGGAAATTATCAGGAAGGGTCAAATTAGCAAAACATTTCATAATATCACTCAAATATAGCATAGGCATATTAAATAGAATAATTTAAGTACTTTCTGAGATATAAATTTTAAATAAAACTGGTCCCCCAATTAGAATGCAGCCCTATGTGTTCTGTGTACATAAACTGAGCAACTTCCTTACAAAAACAGTCTGGTTACAATTTAAGACAGTGGCCTGAGAATTATTAATTCCCGTGGTACATTGTAATCATATATTTCACAAGGCCCTCTTTGGTGTTGCTATGGCTATCTTTAATGCTGGTATGGAAGTTCTACGTAAATTCTCCTGTGGATGTATAGACAAACTATCTGAGAACAAACATATCAGGTGTGCTAATGAGGCAGCAAAGTGCTGTATGGGAGAAATTGCTGTGCTTCTATTAAGTAAAGAAATAAAAATTATCAGAAGGTGATTTCTTAAATG
This sequence comes from Delphinus delphis, assembly GCF_949987515.2. Classification (NCBI taxonomy): domain Eukaryota; kingdom Metazoa; phylum Chordata; class Mammalia; order Artiodactyla; family Delphinidae; genus Delphinus; species Delphinus delphis. The sequence continues at coordinate 50,846,907 of NC_082699.1, forward strand.
TAGCATGTAAACATTTGAACATAAAGAACAGGTGATAATTATAGAATTAATTTTACAGCACTGAAATCTTTACTAAGTGTGTGTGGAAAACATGAATTATAACCAGGGGCTTTCACCAAGAACTGGGAAGGATTTTGGGGAACGGAGTTTCCCAACTGCAGTCATGGTGTGAAAACGAAGCGACAGATGTTGACTCTCATGTCCTGGAATGGAGGGGCAGGGCAGTGGATGAAGGGCAGTAGGGGTTAGAGACTGGCGTGTGAAGAGAAGTTAGAGGAGAGGGCAAAACAAATTCCAGAAAAAATGTGATTTACTTGGGGGAAAACATTGTGCCAAAACTTATCAGTCCTTTCCACACCAAATAACAAATTTCTGAACTGACAGATATAGAAGCAAGTAATACCAAACATAGCGATAGTCTTTGAACTGCCTTTGTAGCCTCTTCCTGATGTTGCATGTCTCCTTGTTGGCTATGTCACTCACATGCAATAATAAGAATGACACTTATTAAAAGCTTACTATTTTCCAGGCCTATGCTAAACATTCCTTACACACAATCTCATTTAATTATCCCAACAAACCTAAGACATGGATATTACCTTTGACCCTATTTTTATCAATAGGAAAACTGAATCAAAGAAAGGCTAATCGGTCACAAGTCACATAGCTAGCAAGTGATGGTGCCAGTATGTGAACTCTGGCCAACTGATTCCAACTCTATTTTTCTAACCCAACAACAGCCAAAAGGCTTCCAAAAGGGCTCCAGCTGCACTGATTCACAGTCTTAAAGCAGGTTAAGTGATTGTACCTAGAAGAAAAAGAACTGATTAAAAGCCATTTTATACAACCAAAGTGATTTAATCCTTTTTCGTACCTAAAAAGCAAACATACAAAGTGACAGGTAACCCACATGAAACTGATTTTTTAAGGGCCCACAAGGACAAAGTGCACTGGCAGAGTACAGATTATCTGAGAACATTTTCCAACATTGCTTGCTTCAAAAATTATCCCTGGAAAGAAAAGAGTCCAAGACCAACACCTGTAAGTGCTTCATGAAGAACTAAATACAGCCAAAAATCGACAGAAGACACACAAGGCAGTAGTGAGATCTCTATTTAAGTGCTCCTGTGTTTTGTAACAGCCACGATTGTTAAAAAATCTGTTCCTCCTTGTGTGTGTGTGTGTGTGTGTGTGTGTGTGTGTGTGTGTGTGTGTGTGTGTGTGTGTGTGTCTGTGTGTATCTACATATGCTTGTTCATTTAAACTTTTCCAATCTGAACAAATGAAAAGAAGGAATGCATAACTTCCTGAGGGGAAAGTAGACAACTAAGAAAGGTAAAAATAAAAATTAAAAAAAGAAAGGAGGGGACAGAGAAACAGTAAGAGAAAGAGAGACAGATTTATTTTCCAGAAAAATAATGAAACAAAAAAACGTAACACTGGAAGTACTGATGTCAATCCAAAAAAAAAAATCTCAAGATCAATTTTAAGCAACTGGAAAACACAGGAACATGCAAAATGGACTTATGTGTTTTGGGACTTCAGCTGAGGAGACACTGGGTGCATTAGAAGATCCTAATGACATACTTTAAAGACCATATGCTTTCAGGGACTAAACCTAACCAGTAGCAATACTGTTGGTTGTTGTTGCTGATTATTCAGAAATGATGCAATTTAGAAGACTTTAGAATTTAAGAAGTAACATGAAAAACAAGCCATATTTTTTTTAATTCCTCTACCATACCTCAAAAAAAGTTAAAAAATGTTCTGAAGAATTAATAATTTTACTCAGTTGAATACTAAGGTAGCTTAATCTTGAAAGTCTTGTATCTTTGTATTTTATTTGCATTATCAGAGCTCTGGAATAAGGAGGTATATACTTTAAGATTCTGATCTCATATCTACAATAGTCCCAGGAAATGTTACGCTCATCCAGAAATTTCCAGTAGGATAGGGAAGACCTCTTGTATGGGAAATTGATGGCCCTAAATCTGTCCTAAGAACAAGTTTTTACTACTTCTTTTGTGAGGCTTTCTTAATTTCTCCAGGCATAATAATTGGCTTTTCTCTGATGCATTTCAATAACCTTCTCTTCTTATCTCCATAATGGCACTTCTCACACTGCTTTCTAATTATTTCTTTTTTGGTCTGTATCCCCTCTAACTGTGAGCTCATAAAGTCATCTCCTCATTTTCATCATTGGTCTCCAGTGCTTACTATGCCCTTTAGTGGAAGGAATGAAAGAATTAAAGAAATGAGTGGGGGCTTCACTGGTGGCCCAGTGGTTGAGAGTCCATCTGCCGATGCAGGGGACACGGGTTCGTGCCCCGGTCCGGGAAGATCCCACGTGCAGCGGAGAGGCTGGGCCCATAAGCCATGGCTGCTGAGCCTGGGCGTCCGGAGCCTGTGCTCCGCAACAGGAGAGGCCACAACAGTGAGAGGCCGCGTACGGCAAAAAAGAAAAAAAAAAAAAAGAAATGAGTGAATGAGCTAATTAATTACTTAGTATCTAACTACTACATGACTGGCCACATCTGTTGCATTGACTGGATGAGCCTAGAGTCAGGATGAAGCCAAAGTTATTCTAAAGAATGAGTTAGACACAAGAACGTGGTACAATAATAATGCATAACATTTTTTAACCCTTAAAAAATTAATTTCCTCGGGCTTCCCTGGTGGCGCAGTGGTTGAGAGTCCTCCTGCCGATGCAGGGGACACGGGTTCGTGCCCCGGTCTGGGAGGATCTCGCGTGCCGCGGAGCGGCTGGGCCTGTGAGCCGTGGCCGCTGGGCCTGCGCGTCCGGAGCCTGTGCTCCGCAATGGGAGACGCCACAGCGGTGAGAGGCCCGCGTACAGCAAAAGAAAAAAAAAATTAATTTCCTCATTTAATATTTACAGCACCCCCATAATTATGCATTTTATTCCCATTTTGCAGATAAGAAAATTATAGCATATAGAGGTTAACTGCCCAAGACCATGATCTTTTTGTGGCAGAACAGGAATTTGATCCTCAGTCCATCTAACTCTGGAGCCTATATTCACATCCCTATGAACCATAATGCCTCCAACAATACCTGAGTACTAGAAAACAGAGAGAAAACATTTCTTAATTTAGGAGACAGGAATAACATGGCTTCTATAGTTAAGACTGGTCTCCTTCTCTTCCCAACCACAGCCTTCATGGATTCATGTTACGATCTTCCAAAACAGAGCTAATATTAAGCTAGGATGCACCAATATATTTGTCCTATCTGCTAACAAACATCCAATCTGATTGTTCAAGTTATATTTTGGGTCCGTTCTGAATGATCAGTCCTGTGCCATATCACCTGTTATATATCATGATTATCATGTGCTAAAATAAAATTATACAATATAAGAGTTTATTTCTCAAAAACACCATCAGATACTCCTCTAGTATTCATATGACCCCTGTGATGGCAAGGGGTGGGAAAGGTAGAAAGGAGTGGGAAAGCATTCCCCCCCCTTGCATACTAAACACAATGTCATTCAGCACATATCCTATGAATATATTCTTAGAATATATTCTGTTTCTAGGAGTACCATATTCTATGGCTCTGCCCTAGCACTTTTAGGGCTCAAGAATATCAGTGGGGCTATGGTACTGGCAGCTATGTCTAAAAGGAGGGCACTTGGCTGAAAACCCTGGAGGGAGAGCCAAGACCCCTTCATGTGACTGTGTAGGCATCAGAAGTATCCACAACAGATGAAAAAACCACAGGGGGCTAACAGAAAAAGAAAAAGAGGGAGGATATCACCTGGTGATTGACAGCACTTTGTAGGGACATGTGAAATATCAGTTGGGAACTCTCAAACCATTTGGGAAGACTTTGCAAAGAGGTGAAAACACTGCAGTGGGTGGGGATGAGGAAGACACTACAGTGGGTGGAGATATATAGGTAGGTGAGGAAATAAAAATTATTATATAAATATTCCCCTGCCTTCTAATGAGAGAAATTCTTGGTAATTAGTGGGTGTGCAGCTTGCTAAGTCAGTTTTTAATTGCAGCTATGCAAGCTGGAAAGAGATGAGACAGAATTAATTGTCTACCTAAGAAAGGAGAGAAGGGATGCAAGGAGAGATCTGGAAATGGAGGACTGGAGCCAAAGAGGTTTAGAGAAGAGTCAAAAGAGAGAGGAAGCTTGTGGCTGTGTGGCTATGAGAAACTGGGAGAGATATATCAAGTACGGAGATCTGGAGCAAAACGGCATTTCCTATGAGGTAAAAATCTCTCATCACTTTCAGTAAAATATATGCTTTTGGGCAAGTGACTTCTTTAGGGCGAGTGAGAAGAATCATTGGTCCTTGCTCCATATACAGAAATGACTAACATCTGGTTTACTTAGACTGTTAATATTGACCCAAAGTCATTTATTTCATGTTGGTCTTTCATACTAGCTTAGAGCCTCCCTAGGGTTTTATCTGTCTTTTTGATCACTCTGTACCCTTTTCCTGGCACATAGGCGGCAACTGATAAATATTTGTGATCCAGCTGACTGTCTGACTGACTCATTCACTTTCATTCTTGATGATGAGATCTGAAGACATAGAAGAATCACTCTCCCTTGGAGGTTTTCCTGTGCTGATCTTGCCTAAGCCCCCAAACCTCACTTTCTGGAGAGCTACATAAGAGACTCAGAGTCCATGGATTCCAAAGCAAATCCCCGGAGTGGCAGTGGAATAATACCTAACACTCCTAGCCACTCATGGACATTGCCATGGTTGAAGAACCATTCAAGAAACACTGCAGAAATACTTTCCAGAGTGAGATTACTTGTTAATTCTACAACAGAGATAACTTCTACAAGTACCCAAGTCAGAAAAGTAAACAAACAGCTGGAGACTGTACCAAGTAGAAATACAGATGCCAAAATTCCCCTCATACCAGAATGGAGAAAGATTTCCATTGAAGATCCAGTAAAATGAGATTTTATTACAGGAAAAAGCATATAAAACACTTTGCATTTACTCTCTCTTTTTTTCCCTACAGAAGTCTTGAATACTAGATGAGAGAAAAACATGAAGGTCTCTCTGTCTTAACTTTTCCAAGTTCAGGAAAAAACGTATTTTAAATGTTCTCAGAAACTAAGAAATAGCACGTATTTGAAAGGAATGGCTGGAATCACCATTTGAAGACTCATGTATATCCAACAGCACTTGGATTGTGGCTAATCCTTGTAGCCAAGGCTGATAAATTCCCTCCATTGAGCGGTGACTTAAACATAGAGGGCTTTGTTATTTTGTATTTGTGATTAGAGAGTTGTGACAACCTCTGCTCCTCAGAGGTAGAGGAAGAAAAAGGATCAATCACTTATTTCAGGGAAATAAGATCCCTGAATTTTTCTAAAATCTATCACTCTTTGATTTTTAGTCTTGCATTCATACTCTGTGTTAATCTAATCTTTTCTGTTTCCTCCCGCCAAATTGGATAAACTGCTCCATAGATGTCAAGGTAGGAGACGGATTGCTTTAGTTTTGTTTATTTCTTGTTTATGCTAGTAAACAAGATTGGATTACAGTGGACAAGACATTTAATTAGTCTAAGCTCAGTGTGCTGATCCATAAAATGAAGATGATAATACAGTACCACTTATATAAGGGAGATGTGAAGATTAAATAAGATAATGGATATAAAGTACTGAGCAAAGTGTCTAGAGCATATCGAGTGCTCTAAATGTTAGTTCTTGTTGTTTGAAAATGTGAGTTCTCTTTCTTGTGTTCAAAAATAGTCCTGCTTTTAAACTTGTTTAATTGAATCTTACGGCCTGACTTCATATCCCCTCATTTCATCTTTTTAATTGTTTAAAATCACTTCTGAACCTCTTAAAAATCAGAATATTTAATTAAGAAGCACATTTTCATATAGGAGGGTGACCATGTTTGCAATGGTAGTTCACATAAACAGCTCTGGTTTCCTTGAGGGCAAGGACTTCAATGTTTTTTCTCACTGCTGCATCACCCACAGCTGCAACAGTTAGTGCCCGACACATAATAGGTGCTCAATAAATATTTGTTGAATGAATGAAACAAGTTGGAAACAATTTAGTAAGAATATACTACTTCACAGAGACACCATTAGGTCAGACTTATAAACCAGTCACATTTGGTAGCATGATAAGAATTTTATTCTCTGGAAACCATGGTAGCAATGTGGACGCCATTTATGGCTTCATCAGCATGACTTGTTATCCAACTCATTTCTGGCCAATTCAACAAGATGACCTTATTTTCAAGAACTTCTTTTATGACTAGACTTGTGGCATATATCACCCCATTCTGTTTCCTGGGATGGTAAGATAAACTAGCAAGTGTTTGCCTCTGATAAAATGAAAGAGAACTGAAACACTCCTCTATTAATCTTACATGAAACATACAGCCTGGCATGACTTGCACAAAAGTAAAGAAAACCTTATTTTATCTATTTTTTTCTCCAATACTAATTTTGCTTCCCCTAAGAATCTAATCAGATTAGGAATTTGGCAATTAAATTAGAAAATAAATTCCAGTGGCATATAAAACATGTGAAAATATTATATAATGGCTTTAACCAGGCTCTTACTTCATAAATTGATAGGCAAAGACATCATTTTTAATGGTAATCTTAAATGAAGCACCCATTAAATCTAAAAAATGTATACCTTATTTTTCACTGAACATGTGTGTTGGTTCTTTCCTCTTTATCTTTCTCTTGTAATTAGTAAAAATCTTTTTTTTTGACACAGATTATTAAAAATATTTATTACAAGCAGATTCCTTTTCCCATATTCAAAAGAAAAACGTATGACTGGAAATACTGAGATGGCAACTGGTGAAACCAATTCCCAGTCCTTATCAAGTTAGGAATCAATAAAGGAAAAGATACTTTGGAACTTAAAATTAGGGAAGCCTATACACAATTTAGATGGGGGGGAAGAGAAAAACAAAAAAACCAAAATAAAGTCATATCGTTTACATTTTACAGGCTTTAATTAAGCACATAAAACTGTACTATTTAATATATTTTTCCATGAACTTTTTGTGAAATTCAGATCGCAGCGTATCATTTACAAATCTTTTGTCTTTCTTCTGATCATCTACACCTTTTGCACAGTTCTTGAAAACAACATCATCATCCCACCTTCTTTTAACTTTGAAGTTGGCCTGAGGCTGGGATGGGCCAGTGAGATTAAGGAGAGGGTTTCTACTCAGAATGTTTTCCATACAAATCCTTTCTTCTTCAGCCTTTTGTTCTTGTTCCTTCCTGGACTGCTCTTCAGCTCTTTCTTTTTAAATTTTTTCCAGCTCCGCAAGAAGAGCTGCAGTATCATCATCATCACTCTTCTCTTCAAAATCTTTTTTTTTTTTTTTTTTTGTGGTACGCGGGCCTCTCACTGTTGTGGCCTCTCCCATCACGGAGCACAGGCTCCGGACGCGCAGGCTCAGCAGTCATGGCTCACGGGCCCAGCCGCTCCGCGGAATGTGGGATCTTCCCAGACTGGGGCATGAACCCGTGTCCCCTGCATCGGCAGGCGGACTCTCAACCACTGCGCCACCAGGGAAGCCCCCCCTCTTCAAAATCTTCATCTTCCTCATCTGTTAGAGGGTCGCCTGCATTGAGGTTGGCAGCGGGAATCTGGTCCAACCGAGGCTTCTTTGACACTGAAGAGGAGGTTGTATGTTCTCGGGTTGGTCGGTCTCTGTTTTTTTCTCTTGCAGCAGCTCTCTCTCTCTCTTCCAACTCTCTCCTGAAGTCACGGTTCTGAACTTCTTCAGGGGCATCCTGAGTGGTCTGTCTATATTTTATCTTTGTATGAGAGGGTAGGTCTCTGCTTGAATATTGCTTTGAGAGTTGGCTCAAATCACCTTCTCCTTTACCTCTCCCCCCTCTTGCAGGTTCAAAAGTTGGCCTAGCTGCTGTTGTCATCTTAGTCTGCTTTCCTGCTGCTGCTCACTTTTAGTAAAAATCTTTAAAGGGGACAATTGTGGCAAAGAAAGAAAGGCTAGAATAGAAGACAACCATACAAAAATGGAAAAGATTGTCATAGCCATTTCATTCTCTATTGGTAAATGTTCCTTCTACTTGTGATATATACAGATGGACTGTTAGCTCCTGAGGTACCAAACAGCCTGCATGTTTTGCAAAATGTTTCCTGAATCTGTATCACATTCACCTTCACTGTATTTATCAAAACTGCATACATGCCCCTTATACTACTGTTTACCTGTTTCCTTACCTCAAAGTTTAAGCTTTCTATGTATTTTAGATTTACCTTAAACAAGAGTATCTGGGAAAACAAGCATGTGTGCTTTTTCCTAATGTATATTAAAATAAACACTAAATATTAAAATAAGCATCTGTCCATGCAACACGCATCAAATATTTCATATCCCCAGTGGAATTTGTACCACACTTTGGGAAACAAGACTTACTGCTATCAACACCAGAGTCACCCTTTCTTGCAAAATGAATAAAACAGTACCTCCAGTCACTATATCTATGGAAAAGACTATATTGCAGTCCCTCAAGATCAGTTTGCATCATGTCCAGAGTATTTGGGGGATTATTTCCATTCTGTAGTCAAATAAAAAATACAAAAAAAAAAAAAGCCTTTGAAATAGAGGTTTCTCCACTTACACTGCCAGAGAGCGTATGAAGGACTTCCCTACATCCCAGCCAGGAAGTCACAGCAGAGAACTGGCAGCAGCCCTATTTTGTAAGGCTGTCCACTGACAGAAATGCCCAACTGAAGGCCTGAAATTGAAACTAATGATTGACCAGGAGTTTCAACAGCTTTTCTCTTAATTCTGGCAATGGAAATAATAGTGAAGTTATTCAGTGTTTGAAAAGTAAATCTTCACTGCTTTTCGGTCTTGCATTTAGAAGAGTGTTGAGGAAATAGTAAACAAATTTCTTTTCAATAGTTGCATTCCCCTTGGAGAATTTACATTCCTTCCTAACATACCTCAAAGAGCTATAAAAACACACCAGTTCAAAAGAGGAAAAAGGAGAGTTAATATTTAAAGGAGCAGTTAGGAATCAATTACCCTCAGTTTAATAATAGTTAACATTTATTGAATACCTAAGATATGTCCAGGACTGTGCTAATCATTGTACTTGCATTATCTGTTCTGTTACAATCACAATAACCCAATATGTAGGGAACTTTTATTACCATCATTTTTCAGAGGAAAACAAACAGAAAAGTTTTGGACAGAACTCAAACCCAGGGTTCTCTGACTCCAGAGATGAAGCTTTTAATCATTACATATATATAAACTCTCAGTCAGTTCTCTGAGAACCTCGGTTGAATTCCCAAATTAACTATCCTCCTGATTTTTAACATACATTTCCTTATTTGTTACACCAATAAGAAGCACAGAACTTCATAGCCAATTAGACCAAAGGAAAGTTATAATAGTTGACGATGAAAGCTATCAAGAAAAGTTAACAAATATATTTACTGTATGTCAATCATTTTACATATATTATCAAATTTAACCCTCAAAACAAGCATATAATACCCATTTCACAGATGAAGAAACTGGGGCTTTAGAAAATAAGGAACTTGACCAAAGTTATATACAAGTGGCATTTTAACCAGGCATTCTGACTATGGGGCCCGTTATCTTACCATGCTAAAGGAAATTCTCTAAAATAAGGGAAAAGAATCATTTTCAGGGTATTTATATGGAGGACTTTGACCAGTCCTCATCTTCACTGAGTGAAAAGGACAAGATTAATTCATCATCCTCAAAATTGGATCCTGGGCTGGCAGCATCAGCACCATCTGGGATCTTGTTCATAATGCAAAATGTCAGCTCCTACCCAGAACTACTGAATCAGAAACCTGAGTGTGGGACCCCGCTTCTTTTTAACAAGCCTTGTAGGTAATTCTGATGCTCATAAAGTTTGAGAACCACTGGTTTAAAGCACTACTCCCTTACTCTGGCAGCACCTTAGGATCACTTGAGATCTTTACATAAATTAAGATGCTTGGGCTTGTCCCTAGAGATTCTGATTCAGTTGATCTGGGCGGCAGCATAGACAATGGTATTTTAGAAAATGTTATCAGGTGGTTCTAATGTGCAGTGTGGTTGAAAACCAATGGCTTAAAATTGAAAGAGCTAACCAAGAAGAAAGGCTGTGAAAGAGCTGGATTTGTTCTGTACAGAGAAAGAATAAACTTACTTGGATATGCCTAAAAACATTTCTGGAGAGTTCTTGAATTCTAGGATTATAAAACAGTGACCTTATTGCCTTTAAAGTGTTATATATCTAATTTCTGAAGCATTTAAGGACACAAAGATGACCACATATTAAATAAACTGGACCCAAGAGATTAAGCACCTCCATGGTTCATACTGTTTTGTTGTTGTTAAAGTACTTTATCTCCTAAATTTATGTTTTTATAAAGCCTTTAAGGAATAAAATATTTATGTCTCGATCACTTGATGAGCACAATGTTGACTTTCATCTAATAATTTATGATTGCTATTATGATGACATTTTGTCTCTGATCTCATAAAGCGTTCTTATTTGTTCCTCCCAAAATAAGCAGTCAGTGCCTGTGCTGTTATCTCTAACCACTCCAATATCTGATTCACCTGGGATGAATGAATGGGAAAACCGCAGTGACAAGTCATCTTTCCCAAATAAATTACAAAAGCTTTAGAGTTACTAGTCGCAATCCATGATATATAACCTGCATGGACTCTACACCTTCCACAAGGAAACCATGAACTTTGGAAATAACTCTTTTCTTGTATTAAACTGCCACCACATGTCTATAGCAGCACTATTCACAATAGCCAAAAGGTGGAAACAACCTAACTGTCCATCAACAGAAGAACAGATAAACAGACTGTGGTACATCCTTACAATAGAATGCTATTCAGCCACAAAAAGAATGAAGTACTGACACATACAACAACACGGATGAACCCTGAAAACATTATGCTAAGAAGCCAGACAAAAAAGGTCACATTTGGTATGATTCCACTTATATAAAACATCCAGAATAGGTAAATCCACAGTACAGACAGTAAGTAGGTCAGTGGTTTTCCAGGGATTGCAGGTTAAGGGGGAGTAGGGAGTGACTGCTTAATAAGTACAAGGTCTCCTTTCAGGTTGATAAAGTGTTTTGGACTTAGATAGTGGTGATAATCGCACAACATTGTGAATGTACTAAAAGCCACTGAGTTGTATGCTTTAAAACGGTTAATTTTAATGTTATGTGATTTTACCTCAATAGAAGATAATTTTTAAAATGACTGGCACTACTTCTCCAAAAAGCACATTTGGCATCTGTGTTTTCTTTAGATTACCATAAGATGCACGGAAGTAAAACATGCAATTTTTTTTCACTTTCATTTTGAAATAATTATAAATAGGAAACTGCAAAGGTAGTATAGGGAGGACCCATGTAATCTTCATTCAGTTTCCCCACCAGTCGTATCTTACATAATTAATATAATCAGGAATTGGACATTAGTACAATGAGCGTGTATAGTTCTATATCAATTTTTTACTGCAATATTCACTTTATTGTGGTAGTCTGGAATCAAACCTGCAATATCTCCACGGTATGCTCCTATTTCTTTTCTCCAGGTGGGACAAACTCTATGGTTCAATTTACACCATCATCCCGGAGATAGACTTATCTGAAAGCAAGTTTTTGCTGGGCTTTTTCTGTTTTATTACACGTATAGACTCATATAACCACCACCACAATCAAGAAACAGAAATATTCCACCACCACAAACATCTCCCTCATGCTATTCCTTTAGAATTGTACTCATATTCCCTCCTCAACACCAACCCTAACCCCTGGAAGCCACTAATCCGTTTTTCCATCTCTATAACTCTGTCATCTCTAGAATGTTATATAAAGGGAATTATGTAGTATGTATCTCTTGAGACTGACTTTTTTCATTCACTGTAATGTCCTTGAGATCCAAGTTGTGTGTGTGCATTCCTTACTATTACTGAGTAACATTCCACGGTATGGATGTACCACAGTTTGTCTAACCATCACCTATCAAGGGACAGTTTGGTTGTTTCTAGTTTGGGGCTATTACAAATAAAGCTTCTATGAACAATTGTGTACAGGTTTTTGTGTAAACATAAATTTCCAATGAATATTTAATAGATGCCCAGGAATACGATTGCTGGATTGTATGGAAAATGTATATGTTTAGAATTTTTTAAGAAACTGCCAAACTGTTGTCAAGTGTCTATACCATTTTATATTCCCACCAGCAATATATGAGAGATACACTTTCTCCACATCCTTGCCAAATGTTGATTTAGTATTGTTACTATTCCTTATTTCAGCTGTTCTAAGAGGTGTGGAGTAATATCTCATCATTATCTAAATTTGTATTTCCCTAATGGTTAGTAATATTAAATACCTTTTCATGCACTCATTTGCCATAATATACTCTCATCAGTGAAATTTCTCTTCATGTCTTTGCCCATTTTTAATTGGATTATTTGCTTTTTATATTGATTTTTGAAAGTTCTTTATGTATTCTACATGAGTCTTCTGTCAGATATATGGTTTGCAAATATTTTCTCCTAGTCTGTAGCTTGTCTTTTTAATTTTCTTAATAAGGTCTTCATAAAGCAGAAGTTCTAATTTTGATAAAGTCTAATTTATCACTGTTTTATGAATAATACTTTTGGTGTCTTCTTTAAGACATCTTCACCAAGCCCTAGGTACTAAAGATTTTCTGATGTTATCTTCAAAATGTTTATAGTTTTACATTTAAATGTACTAAACATTTTAAGTTAATTTTCATATAACATGTAAGGTTTAAGTTGAAGCATTTTTGTTTGTGGATATCCAACTGCTCCAGCACCATTTATTGAAAAAATTATTCATCTTCCATTGAATTGCTTTTGCACATTTAGAAAAAAAAATCAACTGGCTATATTTGTCTGGGTATATTTCTAAGTTCTTTATTCTATCCAATTGATCTCTGTGCCTCTCCTTTCACCAGTACCACCACAGTCTTGGTTTCTGTAGTATACCATCATTCTTGAACTCAAGTGGAGTGATTCCTACCAATTTATTCTTCTTTTTAAAAACTGTATAAGCTATTCTAGTTCCTTTGCTTTTCCATATAATTTTAGAATAACTTTGTCTATGTCTATAAAAAATCTTGCTGAGATATTTATAGGATCTGCATGTTAATCTGGGGAGAACTGACATATTTACTATGCTTTACACTCATTTTAGATCTTTGATTTCTTTCATCAGTGTTTTGTAGTTTTCAGCATACGAGTACTGCATATTTTATTAAATTTACACCTATTTAATTTTTTGAGTGAATATAAATGGTATTTTTATTTAATTTTGGTTTCTACATCTTCACTGTTAGCATATAGAAACATAACTGATTACTGAATGTTTATTTTATATCCTGCTAACTTCCTGAACTCACTTATTAGCTCTAGAAGTTTTTCGTAGATTCCTTTGATTTTTTTTACATAGACCATCATGTAATCTGCAAATAGGGGCAGTTTATTTCTTCCTTTCTAATTTATATGTCTTTTGTTTCCCTTTCTTGCCTTATTCCCCTGGCTAGAACTTCTCCACAATCTCTTCTACAAAACAGAAGAGCAGGGACACTTCTCAACTCATTCCATGAAACCACTATTACTCTGATACTGAAACAAGACAAAGATAGTACAAAAATTAAAACTCCAGACAAATATCCTTCATGAATATATGAGCAAAAAAATATTAGAAAATAAAATCCAGGAACATATAAAAAGAATTACACTCTATGAACAAGTAGAGTTTATTTCAAAGATACAAGACTGGTTCCATATTTGAAAATCAATCAATATAATCCACTATATTAACAGGCTAAAGAAGAAAAATCACCCAATCACATCAACTGCTACAAAAATAGCATCTGACAAAATGTGACACCCATTCATGGTAAAAACTCTCAGAAAACTAGGAATAGAGGGAATCATCCTCAACTTGATAGTTATGAAATCAATAAACTATAGATCAAATTAGATCAAGGGAGGTGTTATCTATTCCCTGTTATGAATAAGGCACTATTCACTCAAGGGCTGAGGATCCACTATGTCACTATACACATGTTAAAAACCAGTAAATGCAATTACTTAATACATAGTAAAGTCCATTGGATAAAAGTAAGTTTTAAATTCTATGATGAATCCATGAGGATACTGGATGAAAATATATTTCATCCTTTGATTTGGAAAGTCTATCTTAGAAACAAGGTGGGATCCCTGTGTTTTAATCCCCACTCTTTCTTTCACCTATTCATTCAACAAATATCTACTGAGAGTATACTGTATGATAGGCGCTGCTCTAGATGTTGTGGGTAGAGTATAAAACAAACAGACCAACTTTCATGATACCACACAGCTTATACTCTGATGAGGGAAGATCAAAAAATCAAACTAAATTATTAATATATACCACACTGTATATTATATGGGGATTAGTGTTATTACAAAATAAACAGAAAAGTTAAGAGAGGGAATACTGTAGTGGTGGTGGATTTAAAATAGGATAGTGGGGAAAGACCTCACTGAAAAGATGATATACGAGCAAGTATTTAAGGAGATGAGTATGCTAGGCAAAATAATGCCCCTCCCCCGAAGATATCCACATCCTAATCCTTGGAACCTTAAATGTGTTATTCTACATGGCAAAACAGACTTTGCTGATATTAATAAGGTTACCAACCTTGAGATGAAGAGATTATCCACATGGGCCTAATCTAATCACACTGGGTCCTTAAAATCAAAGCACCTTTCCCAGCTAAGGTCATGGGGATATGTGTCTATGGAAGCAGGATCAGAGAGATGCAATCTTTTTTGCTTTGAAGATGGCCAAAAAGTACCACAAGCCAATGAATGTGGGTGACCTCTAGAAGCTGGAAAAGGAAAGGAAATGGATTTGCCTCTACAGCCTCCGGAAGAGAACGCAGATCTCTTAACATCTTGATTTTAGCCCAGTGAGACCTGTGTCCAAGTTGTAAACTATAAAACTGTAAGATAAAAAATTTGTGTTACTTTAAACCACTAAGTTTGTGGTAATCTGTTACAGCAGCAATAGAAAACTAATACAGTGAGCTTATGAATCAAGGAGCAGTGGGGAGGTCAGTGAGTCTGGAGAAGTACAGTACTAGAAAATGAGGTCAGAGTGGAGAGGTGAAGGTAAAAGATTATGAAGGGCCATGGTAGCCAGTGTAACAATATTAGTTTTTATTCTGAGATGGGAAGCACTGTGAATTTTTAAACAGAGGAATGTGATCTCTCTTACACCGTAAAGGGATAGCTGCTCTGTGGAAGGGCAAGGACAAAAGCCTAAAGCTCAGTGGGGAGGCTCTTTGAATGATCCAGATGATGGCTTCAATGAGGGCAGTAGCTATGGAGATGAGAAGTGGTCAGGTAAATATTTTGAAGCTGAGGCCAAAAGGATTTCCTGGTGGCTTCAATGCTGAGTGTGAGAGATGTCTCAAGGTTTTGACCTAAGCAAATGGAAAGTTAAGTTTTGTTAACTGAGATGGAGAAGACTATGAACAGACTGAGGAAAGAGAGAGAAGAGGAGCTTAGTTTCAGACATGCTAAATTTGAGATATTTATTGAAGAGACAACTAGTAGGCAGCTGGATATATGACTATAGAGTTAGGGGAATGGTCCATAATGGAAATATAAATCTGGATATCATCAGGGAGAGTTAGGTGGTATTAGAAGCTGTGAGAGTAGAGGCAATCGCCAAGGGAGTGAGGGTGGATAAGAAAGAGAAAAGGCCTAATGATTGGACTCTGAAGGCCCTAGGGTCAGAAGATTAGGAATATAAGGAGGAATCAGAAAAAGAACCTGAAGAGAAAAAGTAGCCAGTAAAGTAAGAAAAATAACAGGAAAGTATGTCTTGGAAACCAAGTGAAGTATGTTTCAAAGAGGAGGATGATCAATGACAAACATAGCATTTAGATCAAGTAATATGAGAACTAAGAATTGACCCGTGGCTTCAGCAACATGAAGGTGATAGCTGCCCTTGAAAAGAGCAGTTTCAGAATACTTGGAATGTGCGGTGCTGATCCAGAAACACAGTTGGTTTAAGAAAGTCTGTAAAGTGAGGAATTAGAATTAACAAATGATGATAACCTTCTTAAGGAGATTTGCTACAAATAGTTACATTGGTCTTGGAGAATGAAGAACCCATAAAGCATTTAAAAAGGTTTTGCACTGCATTTTCTGCTAACGTTATGGGAAAGTGAGGACACAAGATTTAGATCTCCACTAGTGCTGGTGTGAAACATGCTAACCTGGACACATTGAATTTATAGATATTGGCTTTGGTCTTATTTTTATATCTTGTTATGCCAGTAGAGTTACTGAAACAATATCTTTGTACTTGCCAATAAACTATCCTAAACTCTCCTTGCACAAATAAGCAAGATTTACTCTAAGTATTGCTGCCAGAAAATAAGTCTAACTATATACATATGAATGCAGTATAACCCCTTTACTTGGCTTGAGAAGATTTTTTTAAGTGAATTACTTTTCTCTTTTATGGTAAAAACTTCATAGTTTCCTAATAAAGGGGGCAGTGACTAGCAGTGGGAGGTTTATGCTTGGAGAGGTATATATGTTTTTTGTTTCATTTTTTCCCCTTAAGTATTGTGGGCTTTCCCCCTTTGACCACTTGTAGGAGAAGACCTCCTGAGTGGTACGAAATGACTTGGCAACATCTTTAAAAAGAAAAAGAAAAAAATCCTGTTGCTTGGGGATTTTCTAGCGATAATATCTGGAGAATTATTTTTTCTGGGTTTATACATGGTTTTCCTTAAATTATTTCCTTATACGGGAAATAATCACACCTCCTTCTCAATTCTTTCATTCAAATGCAGCATAAAAAAGCTACTGATGAATAACTAAAAGGTTATTTTACCTGGAGAAGCATGATGAAAGGGAAACATAGTTGAACCTGAAATTTTAGAAAATCTGGTTTCAAAAAATATTCTCAAATAGTTACACAAATTTAGTATATGAGCAAGGTGACATCTCAAATCAGTAGGCAAAGAACTTTTTTAAATAAATGGTGTTAGAACAACTGGGTGTCCATCTGGAAAAATATAAAGTTGGCTTCATACTTCATACTATACACTAATATAGACTCCATATCAATTTAAGCTTACATTAAAAATAAATTATTAGAAGAAAACATATCCTTAGGTTAAAGAAGGCTCTTTCTAATTTAAAATCTAGAATCATTTAAAAAATTATTTTAATTAATCATTTTCACTACCAAAAAATATAAAAAGTCTGAATACCAATTTAAAAAAAAAAACAAGAAGCAAAATAAAAAGACATATGACAGAGAAAAAATTATTTGCAATTCATAGCATAAAAGACAAATGCCAAAACAATCTTGAGAAAGAAGAACAGAGCTGGAGGGATCATGCTCTCAGACTTCTGACTACACTACAAAGCTACAGTAATCGAGACAGTATGGTTCAGGCACAAAATCAGACACACAGATCAATGGAACAGAATAGAGAGCCTACATATTAACTCACACACTTATGGTCAATTAATCTATTACGAAGGAGGCAAGAATATACAATGGGGAAAAGACAGTGTCTTCAATAAATGATGCTTGGTAAACTGGACAGCTACATGTAAAAGAATGAAATTAGAACGTTTTCTCACACCATAAACAAAAATAAAGTCAAAATGAACTAAAGACCATCAACGATAAAACTCCTAGAAGAAAACATAGACAGAACACTCTTTGACATAAATTGTAGAAATATTTTTTTCGATCTGTCTCCTCAGGCAAAGGAAACAAAAGCAAAAATAAACGAATGGGACCTAGTTAAACTTAAAAACTTTTCCACAGCAAAGAAAACCATCAACAAAATAAGACAACCTACTGAACGAGAGAAAAATATTTTCAAATGATATGACCAATAAGCGGTTAATATGGAAAATATATAAGCAGCTCATACAACTCAATGTCAAAAAAAAAAAAGAAAACCAACCCAACTAAAAATGAGCAGAAGATCTGAATAGACATGTTTCCAAAGAAGACACACAGATGGCCAACCAGGTACATGAAATGATGTTCAACATCACTAATCATCAGAGAAATACAAAATGAAAACAACGATATCACCTTACACCTGTCAGAATGGCTATCTTCAAAAAGACCACAAATAACAGATGTTGGTGAGGATATGGACAAAAGGGAACACTTGTACACTGTTGGTGGGACTGTTAACCGGTGCAAGCACTGTGGAAAACAGTACGGAAGTTCCTCAGAAAACTAAAAATAGAACTACCATCTGACCCAGAAACTCTAGTTCTGGGTATAAAGCTGAAGAAAAATGAGAACACTAATTCAAAAAGATACATGCACAGCAAAATTCATAGCAGAGTTATTTACAATAGCAAAGATATGGAAGCAACTAAGTGTCCATCAATAGATTAAGACAGACAGACAGACAGACAGACAGACACACACACACACACACACACACACACACACACAAAATGGAATACTACTCAGGCATAAAAAATTTTTTTGCCATTTGCAACAACATGGATGGACCTGGAGGGTATTATGCTTAGTGAAATAAGTCAGACAGAGAGGGACAAATATTGTATGTTATCATGATGTCAAATCTAAACTAGGAGTAGGGGATTAAGAGGTACAAACTATTATGTATAAAATAAATACACTACAAGGATATATTGTACAGCACAGGAAATATACCCAATAGTTTATGATAACATTAAATGGAGTATAAACTATAAAAATTTTGAAATCACTACGTGTATACCTGAAACTAATATAATATTATAAATCAACTATACTTCAGTTAAAAATTAAAATAAAAAAGAAGAAATTTCCAAAAAAAAAGGAAAATGCAAATTAAGACTACATCAAGCCATCAGTCTAAACAACCATAGTGGCATAAATTCAAAAGTTATACAATGCCATTTTGTGGGTAAGTATATGGGGAAATGCAGTCTTATATATTACAGGTAAAAGTGAAAAATAGTATACAACTACCACGAAGAGAAATCTGGCAATTTTTATTTAATTATAAATGCATTTATCCTTTGATAGCCCAAGATTTTCCTTTAGGGAATTATGCTACAGAAGCATATGTATGAAAAGATGTATCTTCAACTGTGCCCTAAAACCCTGTTTGTAATAGAAAAAAACCCAAATGTTATCGAACTCAAATTTATATAGTGCAAAACATCTACCCAAGAGAGTACTATACAGCTATAAAAAGCAAGGAGGAAACTCTCTATGTATGGACAAGAAAAGAGCTCCAGGATATATTACAAACTGCATTAAAAAAAAAAACACCTCATAAAATACGGTATGTAGTATTGTATCCTTTGTTTATAAAAGAGAGGTGATGGGAGATTGGTTCAAGATGGCGCAGTAGAAGGACATGCTCTCATTCCCTCTTGCAAGAGCACCGGAATCACAACTAACTGCTGAACAATCATCAACAAGAAGACACTGGAACTCACCAAAAAAGATACCCAACATCTAAAGATACAGGAGAAGCCACAGTAGGAGGGGCACGATCACAATAAATCAAATCCCATAACTGCTGGGTGGGTGACTCGCAAACTGGAGAACACTTATACCACAGAAGTCCACCCACTGGAGTGAAGGTTCTGAGCCACACCTCAGGCTTCCCAAACTGGGGATCAGGCAATGGGAGGAGGAATTCCCAGAGAATCAGACTTTGAAGGCTAGTGGGATTTGATTGCAGGACTTCGACCGGACTGGGGGAAACAGAGACTCCACTCTTGGAGGGCACACACAAAGTGGTGTGTGCATCGGGACCCAGGGGAAGGAGCAATGACCCCACAGGAGACTGAACCAGACCTACCTGCTAGTGTTGGAGGGTCTCCTGCAGAGGCGAGGGGTGGCTGTGTCTCACCCTGAGGACAAGGACACTGGCAGCAGGAGTTCTGGGAAGTATGCCTTGGTGTGAGCCCTCCTAGAGTCCGCCATTAGCCCCACCAAAGAGCCCGAGTAGGCTCCAGTGTTGGGTCACCTCAGGTCAAACAACCAATAGGGAGGGGACCCAGCCCCACCCATCAGCAGACAAGCGGATTAAAGTTTTACTGAGCTCTGCCCAGGAGAGCAACAGCTAGCTCTACCCACCACCAGTCCCTCCCCTCAGGAAGCTTGAAGAAGCCTCTTAGATAGCCTCATCCACCAGATGGCAGACAGCAGAAGCAAGAAGATCTACAGTCCTGCAGCCTGTGGAACAAAAACCACATTCACAGAAGGATAGACAAGATGAAAAGGGAGAGGGCTATGTACCAGATGAAGGAACAAGATAAAACCCCAGAAAAACAACTAAATGAAGTGCAGATAGGCAACCTTCTAGAAAAAGAATTCAGAATAATGATAGTGAAGATGATCCAGGACCTCGGAAAAAGAATGGAGGCAAAGATCGAGAAGGTGCAAGAAATGTTTAACAAAGACCTAGAAGAATTAAAAAACAAACAAACAGAGATGAACAATACAATAACTGAAATGAAAAATACACTAGAAGGAATCAATAGCAGAAAAACTGAGGCAGAAGAATGGATAGGTGACCTGGAAGACAGAATGGTGGAATTCACTGCTGTGGAACAGAATAAAGAAAAAAGAATGAAAAGAAATGAAGACAGGCCAAGAGACCTCTGGGACAACATTAAACACAACAACATTCGCATTATAGGGGTCCCAGAAGGAGAAGAGAGAGAGAAAGGCCCTGAGAAAATACTGGAAGAGATTACAGTTGAAAACTTCCCTAACATGGGAAAGGAAATAGCCACCCAAGTCCAGGAAACTCAGAGACTCCCATACAGGATAAACCCAAGGAGAAACATGTCGAGACACATAGTAATCAACTTGGCAAAAATTAAAGACAAAGAAAAATTACTGAAAGCAGCAAGAGAAGAACAAAAAATAACATAAAAGGGAACACCCATAAGGTTAACAGCTGATTTCTCAGCAGAAACTCGACAAGCCAGAAGGGACTGGCATGGTATACTTAAAGTAATGAAAGGGATGAACCTACAACCAAGATGACTCTGTCCAGCAAGGATCTCATTCAGATTCGATGGAGAAATCAAAAGTTTTACAGACAAGCAAGAGCTAAGAGAATTCAGCACCACCAAACCAGCTCTACAACAAATGCTAAAGGAACTTCTCTAAGTAGGAAACACAAGAGAAAAAAAGGACCTACAAAAACAAACCCAAAACAATTAAGAAAATGGTCATAGGAACATACATATGGATAATTACCTTAAACGTGAATGGATTAAATGCTCCAACCAACAGACACAGGCTTGCTGAATGGATACAAAAACAAGACCCATATATATGTTGTCTACAAGAGACCCACTTCAGACCTAGGGACACATACAGACTGAAAGTGAGGGGATGGAAAAAGATATTCCATGAAAATGGAAATCAAAGGAAAGCTTGAGTAGCAATGCTCATGTCAGATAAAATAGACTTTCAAATAAATGTTACGAGAGACAAGGAAGGACACTACATAATGATCAAGGGATCAATCCAAGAAGAATATATAACAATTATAAATACATAAGCAACCAACTTAGGAGCACCTCAATACATAAGGCAACTTCTAACAGCTATAAAAGAAGAAATCAACAGTAACACACTAATAATGGGGGACTTTAACACCTCACTTACACCAAGGGACAGATCAACCAAACAGAAAATTAATAAGGAAACACAAGCATTAAATGACACAATAGACCAGATAGATTTAACTGAAATTTATAGGACATGCCATCCAAAAACAGCAGATAACACTTTCTTCTCAAGTGCACACGGAACATTCTCCAGGACAGATCACATCTTGGGTCACAAATCAAGGCTCATTAAATTTAAGAAAACTGAAATCATATCAAGCACCTTTTCTGACCACAACACTATGAGATTAGAAATCAATCACAGGGAAAAAAACGTAAATAACACAAACAGATGGAGATTAAACAATACGTTACTAAATAACCAAGAGATCACTGAAGAAATTCAAGAGGAAATCAAATAAGACCTACAGACAAATGACAATGAAAGCACGATGATCCAAAACCTATGGGATACGGCAAAAGCAGTTCTAAGAGGGAAGTTTATAGCTATACAAGCCTACCTCAAGAAACAAGAAAAATCTCAAATAAACAATCTAACTTTACACCTGAAGGAACTAGAGAATGAAAAACAAACAAAACCCAAAGTTAGCAGAAGGAAAGAAATCATAAAACTCAGAACAGAAATAAATGAAATAGAAACAAAGAAAACAACAGCGAAGATCAATAAAACTAAAGGCTGGTTCTTTGAGAAGATAAACAAAATTGATAAACCATTAGCCAGACTCATCAAGAAAAAGAGGGAGAGGACTCAAATCAATAAAATTAGAAATGAAAAGGAGAAGTTACAACAGACACTGCAGAAATACAAAGCAGCCTAAGAGACTACTACAAGCAACTGTATGCCAATAAAATGGACAACCTGGAAGAAATGGACAAATTCCTGGAAAGGTACAAGCTTCCAAGACTGAACCAGTAAGAAACAGAAAATATGAACAGACCAATCACAAGTAATGAAATTGAAACTGTGATTAAAAATCTTCCAACAAACAAAAGTCCAGGACCAGATGGCTGCACAGGTGAATTCTATAAAACATTTAAAGAAGAGCTAATACCCATCCTTCTCAAACTCCTGCAAAAATTTGCAGAGGAAAGAAAACTCCCAAACTCATTCTATGAGGCCACCATCACCCTGATACCAAAACCAGACAAAGATACTACAAAAAAAGAAAACTACGGACCAATATCTCTCATGAATATAGATGCAAAAATCCTCAACAAAATACTAGCAAACAGAATCCAACAACACATTAAAAGGATCATACACCATGATCAAGTGGGATTTATCCCAGGGATGCAAGGATTCTTCAATATATGCAAATCAATCAATGTGATACACCATATTAACAAATTGAAGAAGAAAAACCATATGATCATCTCAATAGATGCAGAGAAAGCTTTTGACAAAATTCAACACCCATTGATGATAAAAAGTCTCCAGAAAGTGGGCATAGAGGGAACCTACCTCAACATAATGAAGGCCATATACAACAAACCCACAGCAAACATCATTCTCAATGGTGAAAAACTGAAAGCATTTCCTCTAAGATCAGGAACAAGACAAGGATGTCCACTCTCACCACTATTATTCAACATAGCTTTGGAAGTCCAGGCCACGGCAATCAGAGAAGTAAAAGAAATAAAAGGAATCCAAATTGGAAAAGAAGTAAAACTGTCACTGTTTGCAGATGACATGATACTACATAGACAGAATCCTAAAGATGCCACCAGAAAACTACTAGAGCTAATCAATGAACTTGGTAAAGTTGCAGGATACAAAATTAATGCACAGAAATCTCCTGCATTCCTATATACTAAAGATGAAAAATCTGAAAGAGAAATTAAGGGAACACTCCCATTTACCATTACAAAAAAAGAATAAAATATCTAGGAATAAACCTACCTAGGGACACAAAAGACCTGTACACAGAAAACTACAGGACACTGATGAAAGATATTAAAGATGATGCCAACAGATAGAGAGATATACCATGTTCTTGGATTGGAAGAATCAATATTGTGAAAATGACTCTACTACCCAAAGCAATCTACAGATTCAATGCAATCCCTATCAAATTACCAGGGGCATTTTTTACAGAACTAGAACAAAAAATCTTAAAATTTGTGTTGAGACACAAAAGACCCCGAATAGCCAAAGCAGTCTTGAGGGAAAAAAACGGAGCTGGACGAATCAGACTCCTGACTTCAGACAATACTACAAAGCTACAGTAATCAAGACAACACGGTACTGGCACAAAATATAGATCAATGGAACGAGATAGAAAGCCCAGAGATAAACCCACACACCTATTGTCAACTAATCTATGACAAAGGAGGCAAGGATATACAATGGAGAAAAGACAGTCTCTTCAATAAGTGATTCTGGGAAAACTGGACAGCTACATGTAAAAGATTGAAATTAGAACACTCCCTAACACCATACACAAAAATGAACTCAGAATGGATTTGAGACCTAAATGTAAGACCAGACACTATAAAACTCTTAGAGGAAAACATAGGAAGAACACTCTTTGATATAAATCACAGCAAGATCTTTTTTGATACACCTCCTAGAGTAATGGAAATAAAAACAAAAATAAACAAATGGGACCTAATGTAACATAAATGCTTTTGCAAAGCAAAGGAAACTACAAACAAGACGAAAAGATAACCCTCAGAACAGGAGAAAATATTTGCAAACAAATCAATGGACAAAGGATTAATCTCCAAAATATATAAACAGCTCATGCAGCTCAATATTAAAAAAACAAACAATCCAATCCAAAAATGGGCAGAAGACCTAAACAGACATTTCTCCAAAGAAGACATACAGATGGCCAAGAAGCACATGAGAAGTTGCTCAACATCACTAATTATTAGAGAAATGCAAATCAAAACTACAATGAGTTATCACCTCACACCAGTTAGAATGGGCATCATCAGAAAATCTACAAACAACAAATGCTGGAGGGGGTGTGGAGAAAAAGGAACCCTCTTGCACTGTTGGCGGGAATGTGAATTGATACAGCCACTATGGAGAACACTATGGAGGTTCCTTTAAAAACTAAAAATAGAATTACCACA
Source organism: Delphinus delphis (assembly GCF_949987515.2). Classification (NCBI taxonomy): domain Eukaryota; kingdom Metazoa; phylum Chordata; class Mammalia; order Artiodactyla; family Delphinidae; genus Delphinus; species Delphinus delphis. The sequence continues at coordinate 50,871,696 of NC_082699.1, forward strand.
TGACCCAGCAATCCCACTACTGGGCATTTATCCAGAGGAAACCATAATTCAAAAGGACACATACACCCCAATGTTCATTGCAGCACTATTTACAATAGCCAGGTCATGGAAGCAACCTAAATGCCCATCAACAGATGAATGGATAAAGAAGATGTGGTACATATATACAATGGAATACTACTCAGCCATAAAAAGTAATGAAATTCGGTCATTTGTAGAGACGTGGATGCATCTAGAGACTGTGACACAGAGTGAAGTAAGTCAGAAAGAGAAAAACAAATATCGTATATTAACGCATATATGTGGAACCTAGAAAAATGGTACAGATGAACTGGTTTGCAGGGTAGAAATTGAGAAACAGATGTAGAGAAGAAACGTATGGACACCAAGGGGGGAAAGCGGTGGGGGGTGGGGTGGGGTGGGGGTGGGAGTGTGATGAATTGGGCGATTGGGATTGACATATATACACTGATGTGTATAAAACTGATGACTAATAAGAACCTGCTGTATAAAAAAATAAATAAAATTAAATTTTAAATAAAACACTTAACAAAAAACCAAATAACCTGATTCAAAATGAATAAAAGACTTGAATAGATATTTCCTCAAAGAAGAGATACAAATGGCCAATAAGTCCATGAAAAGATGCTCAACATCACCAATCATTAGGGAAATCCAAATCAAAACTGCAACGAGATACCACCTTACACCCATTAGGATGGCTACTAACAAAAAAATAGAATATTAGTGTTTGCTAGGACATGGAGAAATTGACACCCTTGTGTACTACTGGTGGAAATTGCTACAGTCACTATGGAAAACAGTATGGTGTTTCCTCAAGTAGTTAAAGATAGAATTACTATATGATCCAGCCATTCCACTTCTGCGCATATACCCCAAAGAATTGACAGTGGATCTCAAAGAGATATTTGTACACCCATGTTAATAGCAGCATTATTTGTAATAACTAAACCATGGAAGTGACTCAAGTGTCCATCAGTGGATGAACGGATAAGCAAAATGTCGATATACATGCAATGGAATATTGTTCAGTCTTAAAAAGGAAGGAGATTCTGCAGTATTACAACATGGATGAACCTTGGGGACATTATGCTAAATGAAATTAGCCAGTCAGAAAAAGACACATACTGTATGATCCCACTTATATGAGGTACTTAGAATAGTCAAAATCATAAAGACAGAAAGTAGACTGGTGGTTACCAGGGGCTGGGAGCAAGGAATAATGGGGAATTATTGTTTAATGGGTATAGAGCTTCAGTTTCACAAGATGAAAACAGTTATGGGGAGGAACAGAGGTGATTTTTAAACAACAATATGAACGCATTTGATACCGCTGAACTGTACACTTAAAAACTGGTTAAGATGGAAAAAAAATTGTTTATCATGAAATATATCAAATACAAAGTGTAAATAAAATACATATGTATAATTTAAAGAATAAAAAAAAGGAGGGGTGACTAGAGTGGACATGGACAGGGGTTGGACAGGAACTTCTTAATGCTGTTACAGTTAGATTTTTTTTAATCATATGAACGTATAAAGTATCCAAACCAAAAAAATATATAATAAAATAAAAGCAAAGAACTGGAGTCAAATCCTGATTCACTTATAGACTATGTAACCTTGAACAGTAACTTAACTTGAGCTTGGTTTCTTAGTCCATGAAATTGGAAAAACAAACCTTGGTTATCTCAAATTTTTTTCCTTTTAATAGATGATGTAAAACATGTGAAAATGCTTTTGAACCATGGAGTGGTATGTAAGGAAGACACATTACCTTTTATTTTCAGTTTTCTTAAAATGAATTGCTGGCAAACATACAAAACAAGGCACAATCTAATCAAGCAAGTATATGGACACAGAAGCCTCTAATATTCAGTATAAGTTCTTTATTCATTCTTCTTATTCTCCATTAATTCTTTTTTTTTTTTTTTTTTTTTTGCGGTACACGGGCTTCTCACTGTTGTGGCCTCTCCCGTTGCGGAGCACAGGCTCTGGACGCACAGGCTCAGTGGCTATAGCTCACGGACCCAGCCGCTCTGCGGCATGTGGGATCTTCCCGGACCGGGGCACAAACCCGTGTCCCCTGCATCGGCAGGCAGACTCTCAACCACTGCGCCACCAGGGAAGCCGCCCTCCATTAATTCTTTATTAATTTTTCTAAAATTCTGTCTTACTCATAAAAGCTTCTCTCCAGGCCTAGATACAGTTATAGAACAAAGAGTAGGGACAAAACAGCTGAGTCACTGGAACAACAGCCCCTCAAAATTCTTCCCTCTGGGGTGTCACTAAGTTGCCTCTCTTCTCTCGGTGGCTAGGTGGTTGTCGGGAGACCTCTGGCCTCCTGTCCTGCTGCCATCCAGAGAATCCACTGCTATCCACAATAGCACCATATTCTTACTTCTGTCTACTACTTTTGCCATCTCTGCTGTCTCCTCCTCCACCAAATTTACTACTTCTGGGCTCCCACCGCTGAGGAAGGCAGCCAAGTACATGCGCCAGGAATGAGTCATGGGAACAGCTCCTCAGATTGGCCTCCCACATGCTGCGGCTTCTCCTGCTTCCATTGGTCCCCCTTGTGTAGAGTGGGAAAACTCCTCCTAAGAAGCTAGGGAGAGCCCAGAACTTGTAGGGCGCAGACACCCTGTGATTATATCTTGCCACAGCCTGAATGGTATGATTCTTTTTCCTTCAGGTCTCCTGCACCTGTTCCCATAAGGGAACTGCACTTCACATAAGAAAGCAATTTCTATCATTCCCCTCCCTTATCTGTGGTTAGCAGTGAGGGGGCTTGGTGTCCCCATCTCATCACTCCCGCCAGCCTTACTCCCTCCCCGCCCTCCCACTTGTGGGCAGTCTAATTTCCCAGTGGATGGACCCATGCCTCCCGGTTTTCCTCCCCCAAGTATCACCAGCCTGTGGGGGTTTTCTCTACAGCCACACCTCTCGATTCTGGCCAATTCTTCATTTAAAAGGAAGACTCTGGGACAGCTACAAATACTTTAGACCTTTTCTGAGATCACTGTTAAGCAAAATTACAATTTTAGAACAGTAATCCCCAGCCTTGGTTGATGAGTATCAGATTTCCCAAAAGACAACAACCCCAAATTTACCAAAATTCCCTCTAAAAATATTTTTTAAAGTTAATTCATTTTAAGTATGACTGTCATGTGACACTCTAAGACCTACTATAAGCAAAGTGGCAATGCCCCTCAAATCCCACACATACACTATTCTGTATCTTTCCCAGTTATGGGGTTACTCAGAAGGGAGAAAGAATGTTAATAAAATTTTTAAAAAATCAAATCAAGAAAATAAAGTTTCTGACATCAAAATTATTCAAGTTAACTTCTAAAAGGAAAGATCATAAAAACCATAGGATAAACACATTTCTAAACAGCAGAATTTAAAGAAATATATACATTATTTTGATGAATCCTCTATTAAAAAGAGGAAAAGCACAGATATACATCTTACCAGATTGCTATACACTATGGTAAGAAACAGCATGCATCGCTAATACCAGTGGAATACATTATGTAAATATAAGGGTGCCATGTTCAGTAAATACTTGAGAATTCAGAAATGCACAGTCATCTGCTGAATTAATTTTATTTATCTGGAGCTCAGTTTGGTAAAAATGTCTGTTTCTCATGCATACCCAAAGTCCCCACTAAGAACTGAGCCCAGAGAATTACTGTAGTTTCACTACAAAGTTTCAGTGGCTTCCACAGAACATTTCTAGATTACAGCGGAAATTGTTATAAATATTTCCTTACTCCTGTCTTCCACTCAGCTGAAAAATCTCTTTTCTTTCTGATCTTGTGTCATTGCTGAAGTGTTACCTATCTGTCCTTGTAACACCTCCTGGATGGCATGTCCTGTAACCTTGTGCTATGACCTCAGCATGACAGCTGTTCCAATGGTCTGGTTGAGGCTGTTGCATTTATTCACCAGAAGAAGCAGAATGTCTTCTCCTTGCACTTCCTGTATGTCTGCTACTCCTGGCTGTCGGCTTCCTGACCGGTTGCTCTGTCAATTTTACTAGGTAAAGGTCCTAAGGGAGGCTTTTCTACATAGATGGACTGCATAATGTTACCAACATCTCCTTAGCAAGAGAGCAAATATTATTGCCCTGAATCTCCAAACTTGAGGCTTATGAACCCCAAATGGATCTACAAATAGCCATGGCAGTAAGGATAATTATATCCATGCAATTCTAGGTGAATTATGAACACAATGTCCAGGTTAAGGCCCCTTGTACAATTAGCCTAAGATTCAGGTAGTTCTTAAATAAAATATTCTAAAATAATATTTAGAATATTACTTGAGTCATTTTGGAGGCTCAAAAAACACATAACTTTAAACATGGGAAATTTTAAAAGATCATAAAATTCTGGCATTGAATGATTTAAAATAAGTCCCTTTATTTTGTATAGATAAGGAAACTATAACTCAATGATTTTCCCCAGGTCACAGTGGCTTTCAACTAGAAGCCAGCTGAACACCACCGTAATATTTTGACTATACTTTCATAATCTGTAACATGAAAGACAGGCTCCAAATTAGGATTTCAGTATCCAAGTACCAAAAGCAAATTTTACTTTTCACTTTTAATCTTTACTTCTGAAGTCTACTTAGTAGAAACTTTTCTCCCTTCCCTTTCTTGACAGTCTTACCCGATTTTCATTAAAAGTACCTTCCTATCCCATGGTAGGGTAATTTGACACCTTAAGGGAGTTGGAGATCTTCAGGATAATTTCCTACATGGCAAACCAAGTAAAACATGACTATAAATAATCGTGACTGTAAAAGCCAGCCTACTTGCCCATGGCCTAAGAGGAGTCAGAGCAGTAAAAAGAAATAAGGCAAAAGACCTGTACGGTGCTAGGCAAGGACATAAGGCAATGTGACCTCTTATTCCATTTACATCCCTCTATATCCAATGTGTGTGTGCGTGTGTGTGTCTGTGTGTATGACTGATATGGAGAGAATGGTAAGTGTTTTCAGCCATCAGTACTATACTATACTTATAATTTCTCACCTGAACAATCTGATGCTTGTTAAAGGAGATAAAAGATTCATGGACTCTGACTGTGGTCCCAAAGACCTGGGTTCAAATCCCTGTTCTGACACTTAGCTGCTGTGTGCTTTGGGGAAGGCTCTTAATTGCTTCAAACTTGGGTTTCTTCCTTTGTGACAGGAAGTCTCCCTCTCAGGGATCATGGTGAGGTTGAAATTAGCACAGGCAGAAGGTCTGTATTCACAGAGACCCAATTAGTGCAGTTTTCATTTGTTTTTATAAAGTAAGACTACATTAATAAATAGGGGGGGAATGCAAACAGTACAGAGAAAATCAGATTGTTGTTTTTCTTTGCAGACTAGTGATGTTTAAAAACCCTTTCCAAGAATACTATAAATTCTCCTCAAACTCCAAATGGAATTCTTTCTAATGCCATCTGAAAGTTCACTGGGTTTAAGAAACTCTATCTGGGGATGCCATGTCTGATACAAGAGCTGGGTGAAACTTTTGGCCTGGTTCATTTTTGATCCCCTGAGATTTATTTTTTTCCCGTCCCTCCTCCCTCTCTCTCACTCTGTTTTTCTTCTTCCTGGCACTGCCCCTGATATCTCCCTGGGCAAAAGTTTTTCTTGTTCATAGTCTGTGCCCTTCTGCAAGAGGTTTACTGAGAACTAAAGGGCGTGAGGCATAAATGGATGAGAGAACGTAACCCATGCACTCCCACTCCTCCCAGCCCCAAAGAGTGCTCTTCAGTAACCTCTGTCGTGATCCTCCTTTCCTTTCTGGTTTAGCTTTTTCATCTGTTCAATGCAAGAGTGAAAGGTCACTGGGCAGAGCCACACTAATTGCACTAGGAAATCTCCCAGTAATGCGAGGACATCAGGGAAAAAACCAAGAAAGAAAAAATAGAAGCACGAAGGAGAAACTGCTGCCAAAAACTGTTATTTAATCACTTTGGATTTATTTAGAGCATATTGCTCTTCATATAAATATGAAACCAAACAAACCTCTAAGCCAGCCTATTTAGACCAATCTGATATTTCAATGGAAACTAAAGCTGTGCCTCTGTGATGCCAAAATATCTGGATTAAAAGTGAAAAATTATGTCAATAAACAAATATCTGTTAAGCCTATTACCCAGATCCAGCCCTGTGCTCAGGCACTGATGAGAGGATAAGAGAAGTAGAATAGAGTGTTTCTCTTTAAGGAGCTTACAGTTATGGCAGTAAACACTAATAACAATAACATCCTGGCTATTAGCCCACCACCACACACATGCTGATCACTCTCCGGTCATTTTATTTATCTCCTATTATTATTCATTTATCTCCTATTATTTTTCCTCACAGCCTTTATCAACTATATCTCTATTTATCCATCTTTTTATCCATCTGTCCTTCCATCCATCTATCCATTTATCTTTCTCTCTCTCTCTCTCTCTCTCTCTCCATCTATCTATCTAGAGATTATTTTCTTAGTCAAGTAAGTTCATGTAATAAGTTCCTTGAGAAAGGGGTCTTGGTTTTGTTCACTGCTATAACCCTGGTGCAAAAATAGAGCCTTGACACAAAATGTGACACTCAACAAATATTTTTGAATGAACCAATGATACAGCAATGAGATATTAACAAGAGGAGTCAAGAAAATCTTCATGGAGAAAAGACATTTTCAGCTAAACGACAAAAGACAGATAGAATTTGGATGGATAAGAGGATGGGCACAGCATGCCCTTAGACGCCAGGGCTGGAACGGCATAACATAGACAATGTGGAGGAAATAGTCCCACACTCTCAAAATAAATGTATAGGACACCAATGTCTGGCTGCCTGGATTTAGGTAAAGTGTTAGAACTATTTCTTTAATTTATAGATGTTAATATCATTCAAACATGATTTCCAAGTATTTGTCTTATCTTTTTAGATGCTTGCAACCCAGGACCTTCATTTAAGGAATGGATCCTCATCATTTATCCAAATAATTGAAACTCAAACTTTAGGGAATTCAGAGAATGACTAGCTACTATTGATGCCTGGCTTTTTGTCCTATGATTTCTGATCTATTTTGTCCTTCCTGCTTTATAGCCATTTGAAAAGTAACTCAATATACACTCCTTTCCCCCCTTTTCACTAAAACCAATCCAGTGTGTGGTTATATGTGCCAACATGGCCGAACTGTGAAGACATTTTACTAAGTAAAATAAGCCAGTCGTGGAAGGACAAATACTGCATGATTTCACTTTTACATGGAACCTAAAATAGCCTAACTCGTAGAATGAGACCAGAATGGTAGCTGCCAAGGACTGCAAGGAAGGGGAAATGGGGAGTTTCTAATCAACAGGCATAAAGTCTCAATTATGCAAGATAAATAAGTTCTAAAGGTCTGCTAGACAACATTGTCCCTATAATCAAAAATACTGTATCGTACACTTAAAAACTTGTTAGAAAGGTAGATCTCATGTTAAGTGTTGTTATCACAATAAAATAACGTTAAATAAAACTAATTTAATAAGCAAACCTTGAGACTAGAAACCCTGTCTTCTTATTCTACTGGCCACACAGTACCCCCACACAAGGCCACACACTTATTCTTTGGTGATAACGTGATATCCTAGGAACAGGTCTTAGCCCAGCAGAAGCTATATGAGAGTTAATTCTAAAGATAACTGACCATTGCTAAAGAAACCCATGAGTTTACTAAAGAGTACAAAATTAGAATCCAAGAATCATCATCATTTCTTATTTAAACAAGAGATCTCAAAAATAAAATAGCCATATTATTTCCATCTTGAAACATGTTGGCTGCTGTTATATGCATGTAATGTGTCTATCTACGTATGGCCATCACTATTGTAGGCAGTAAGATCTAGGTTTAGTTTGAGCTATGTTAAAAATACATAATAGCAATGGGTGACATGGGTTACAGTGGACTCCTGATAGAAATAAAGAAGTTCAGTTGATCCTGACCTTGGACCATTTATTTAAGCACATTACAGAACAAGCACAACTTCCCAGCTAGCTTGCAACTTAAAACAGTTTGGTATTAATTCTTCTGTTGAGGCAGTCATTTTTACATAAATATTTGTTTGGCAGTACCAATTCTCACACCGGTGAAAATATGGTGGCATTCCATAGCCCTTCATTTCTCTTTTATGAGCTTCTTTTTTTTCTCTGCTGTCTCTTAATTCAAAGGTTCATTTTTTCCTGAAGTCCCTGCATGCTCTACAGTTTTCCTGGTGGCTCTAGGTCAATTTGCCTATAGACAATTTGCCAATGTATAATTAGCCAAAAGGCAATTTTCTAAGTGGCTAATTCTCTGAAAGCAATTCCCTGAAAAGCATAGCTTTTGCAAATTGCTTTCTGGTAAAATGGTACATGTTCCTCCCTGGATGAGTAACCTTATCCACTCACAGGGACTGCACTACCACTGTATACTCATGTCTCCCGCATCCACTTAAATATTCAACTTGTTCCCTAGGCACATTAATGTGTCTAAAGGTCTCCTTCCCATTACTCTTAGTTCCAAGTTGTTCCTCTAGCTAGTATTTCAGATCTCAGTGAAAGTACCACTTGTCACCAACTTTCCCAAATCAGGAACCTGAGTCATTATAGATTCATTCATCCTCTCCTTACCCTTTACATGCAATCAATTGCCTAATCCTGCTGATTTTAACCTCCTAATTAAATAGGAGAAGGCAATCATCAGATCTGTGTTTCCCATAGATTCCTAAGTGCTTCTCAATCAATCACCTTCTCTTCATTATTGTTGTCTACTGATGAAGGTCGGGCCTGTCCCATCTCTCTCTGGGCCACTCCAGGACTATGACAGTGACATCATAATGAATGCATCTAATTTTTCCCCTTTCACATCCTTCTTCTGCTTTGCTACTAGAATGAGCTATACTCCCATATTTTAAATCATTTTCACACTCCCTATTGTCTATAGCAGTGGTTGTCAAAAGTGCATTCCATGAAACAAAAATCCTACAAGATGATCTGTGTTCAAGTAAGTTTAGAAAATGCTGCATACTACATCCTTCTATTACATCATAAAGGCCACTGACATAATAAAGGTCCTGAAAAGACCTGAAGTAAAGAAACACATAACATTGTATAACCCAGAATATCCCATGAGCATTTGACTCATGATCTTTTTCCAAAGTAACCGCTACTAACAAGCAGTGGAACACAGTTTGAAAATGCTGGCATATTGTGATTTGAAATAAAGGAAGGAAGTAAAGTAAGTGGAGTGACCCAGTCCACTACTCCTGTCTTATTTTCTGCCCTCTCCACCCTACATTTCACATCCTGAGAATCCTGTATGACTTGCCGTTCCTCAAGAGCAGCATGTTCCTTCCCATGTGTCTTTGGCTCCCATTACCTGAAATGCCCCATTCTAAACCCACCACCCACTTCCACCTTCTGACTAACTCCTACTCATCTTTCAAAACATGTCTCAAGTTTCACCTCCTCTAGGAAACTTCTTCTGATCTTTCTAACCTATGTTTGGTTTCTCTCACAATGTCCTCCTACTCATCATAGCACTTACCATCTTTTAACTAAAACTAGCTTTATTTCCCCCATTTGTGCAATCTCCTCAGGGACCAAATCATTAGTACAGAGTAAGTGCTCAAAAACTAGTTGTTGAATTGAAATAAACTAACACATAATGAAAGTAATAGATAATAACATAAAGTTTTAAAGAATTTATGAAATATAATAATCCCTCAATATTTCAGAAATATATTTGAAAAACTTTTTTTTTTAACTTTATGGTATGCATCTTATTTCTTTAATTAATGTCATTTTGTCTAGTAATGTTATTGATGATTTGCAATAAAATTTTCCTTCTCATTTGTATTTGCTTGTTTCAATCATTCATATCAGATATTTAAATATTTTTTTCTTTACTAAGAATGAGGAAGGAAAAGAAACTGCTTGAAAATATTCACCAGGGCAATTTTCTACTGTGGAAATTAGCCAACACCACTTTGGGTCTTGAAATATAAACACTAACTAAAATCAATGTAAAGACAGTGAATCCATGTCTTTGCATGACCTTATTTAAACAACAGCTGTTTTTTTTATTTTATTTGCTTCAAACCTACCAAACCTGTTTGGGCCATGAAGCAGGTCTGAGCCAAGCTTCCTATGTTTAGCTGTACATCAAAGACGACAGCTTTTCTTCTGGGTAGATTGACCTCATGCCACATTTCCCCTTAAACCTCAGCTTCCTTGTATTCAAGATCTAGAGTTCCAAGAGTAAGCAGAGATTATTGACCAAGTTTGACAGCCTTATTACTTACTTATGAGTACGGGTTGTGCCCACAGGTGTAACGTAAAACAAACGTTTGCATTGACTATTCACTAATGCTAACTGACTTACCTCATAGTAAAGAAGATATCTCCTTCATGTATTCATTCACTCACTTGATAAATATATGCTGAGCACCTATTATGTGGCAGGTACTATGCTGTCACAAAGGCCATAGTGTGATAATAACAGTAATAATGCTATAAACCATAGTTGCATGAATTGAGTACATACAATGGGTAAGGTGCTATGCTAAGTCATGTATGTATATTATTGCATTTGACCCTTACAACAAACTTGTGAGGTCAGTGCATTGCTACCCCTTTTGATATATTAGGACACTAAGACTTAGAGACATTGGTATAGCACTGGAGATCACAGAGCTAGCGAACATCAGAGCCATGTTTAAATCCAGACAGCCTGTCTCCTGAGAAGCCCCTTTGCTTGGTTACAAGGCAAAACAGCTTATCAGTGGTTACACAATGCCAGACTACCATCAAACTTTCCACAGACATGTTCCCTGCCTGACCACTGTCATGCTGCATCAAACAGCATTGAGCAGGAACTGTTTCAGGGGTTATGCAGTGACAACAAAAGCAGAGGACATAAAATTAAAATGTTTATTTTTTAATTAAACAACTTTGGAGCATAGGTACTGGCAAGTATTCGATGAATATTAACTGATTGTAGTTAATGGTAAACTATAGTTAATGTGGTTGTACTGTGTGACCTTTGAGGTACCTTTCAAACAGGAGATTCTGTGATTAAAGAGGTGGCTTAATCTAGTTGTTTCTAGATTCCATCTCAAAATGACTGTCTCTTGAAAATCACATTCAACCCAGGCTATTTTCAAAGGACTAACTTGGACTAAGCAAGATACTCAGTCATATTTATAACAAATTAAAGAGGTTATCTACAGAGAAATAGCCAGTTAGTTAGGACATATTTTGTCTCAACTTGTATCCTGTGAGAAAATGGAACCCAAGATAAAAAACAGAGCCAATTTGTTGTATGGCATCATGGAAGGAGAATCAGGAAGAAATACTAATTTATCCAGTTGTGTAACAAATGATTTTTCGAGGTAGTAAGCTATTCTAAAATGGTGATAATTGTCTTTTATAGATCCAACATACTAGAAGTTGTTTTATAGGAATTTCATCAGTGCAATAAATTATGATGAATCCTGAATGCACAAAGAATACAATTCTCCAACATTCATCTTGTAAATTTCCTGCCCTACCCTACCCCCTGGATCACTTAGCCATATATTCTCCCCACAGGCCAAAAAATAAGATTGTTCGAACAATGTGTTTCCTGACTAATTTATTAAGATGGTTTCTTAGGTTATACAATATTCCCAACCCAAGAGCCACTCACTGGCAAGAGAAAATAATCCCTTTTTCAATTAACAAGGAAAAAATATCAGACTAAATTCCAAGCTATTTGACCACTTTGACCTTGGTCTTAGACCTTCTTCACATTTCCATTAGCTCAGAGGTGAACTCCAAATCCCACTTTGGAGTTAAGTTTTGTTTAAAATACTGTTTAGTGAAAAAAAAAGTAATTTTTCTAGTTCTCCTGGAATTTAAATGTCAGTAAGGTAATAACCAGGTGCCAAGGTGATAGGTTGCTATAACATAATATGATCCAAAGTCCATTTATGCACAGAAGCTCTGGGCTTTGTAGCAAGAATTAAAATGTTGTACACCAGTTCCTATATCCTGAATGTATCTTTTACCCGTGGGAAGCAACATTTTCACAGGAATTTTTGGAGCTGGGTCAACCAGTGACCTGAAATTACATTTAAGTCCAGTGTCCCTATGTTCCTTAAGGAGGCATTTATAGAAAACCAAATAAAATATCTTACATAAGCCAGTAAAAATTGTAGCAACAGTATGATCATGCTATAATCACTGCCATTGAAAAAAAAATAAAGTTTATGTGAACAGAACTAGAGAGTACACCAACAGTTTAGCTCCTGATGGAAACCCTCCAACTTTAATCTGCTTTAAGGACTCATTTCCTAGTTATTAAAAGCATCACCCTGGGTAACAGATCTTGCTTCAAATCCTGACTTCCTCACTCACTGGGTGACCTTGAGTATGTAACAGAAGTCTCAGTTTCCACAACTATATTTCACAGAATTACCATGTGGTTTAAGTGTGATAATGTAGACAGAAGTTCTCACTATAATGTTTGGCACACAGAAAGCACTCAGCAAATATTGGCTGCTAGTTTTTATCCATTCAACCAACAATTATGGAAAGTCTACAATTATCAGGGACTAAGCTATGGGGAACAAATAAAAAATAACTAAAAGCAGGATGACAATACAGTTAAAACATTGTTTTTAAGTTTTGTTTTGTTTTTTTAATGTCTGCGATCTTGGGTATTTTTCCATTGGCCTTATTTCCTCCAATGGCTTGTAGGCTACTCTATATGCTGTATCCGCAATTCGTTTTGAATAGCTTCTAGCATACAATGATTACTTTGTGGTTGACTAATTTTTCTCTGCCACAGGTGAGTTCTGAAAGTTTATGAGGTATATACTCAACCAATAACATAGTTAAGGCTCAGTCAGACTTTCTTACACTTGATCACTAGTCCATGAGATCATATCATGGACATCTGAATATACTGACAGGATTAGAGGACCTTTATGAAAGCAAGACCTCTAAAAACTAACTTGTCTTTCCAACGAGATGGCTTTACCCCAGAAGAGACTTGACTTTTTCAGAACTGTTCAAGATATCAGGGGTCAGGATCTCATCAGCATTTAGCTGCTGTCCTGTCTTCACTTACCAAATTTGCTACTGTGACTCTAAGCACATGGCAAAGGTGTCATGGATTGCTTTAAAAACTATGTGTGTGCACGTGTACACTTGTGCATATGTGCTCTTTGTGTGCTTTGAAACTTACCTGTGGAAACAGTCCATTTGCAAATGACAGAAGGGAGTCACAAAAAAAACTATATTTAATGCTTAATTAAAATGTACAATATACATAAATATATAGCTCAAGTCAGTGGTGGAATATTATAAACCAGTGACATAATCACACTGTCTTCTGAACTTAATGTTTTAATATTAATTATCTGGCTCAACTTGCTGTTTTACTCAAATAAAAATCTCTGTAAATTTTATTGTCTTTGGCTCATTAGTTTGATCTTAAAAGAATTTTGAAACTAATTTTATTAAACTTTGAGCTGTGAATCAATTTTCTTTTTTAACTCTGGATAAAACTTACCTTAATTTTTATTTTCACGCTATGAGTACAATCCAGCACTGGCCTCATAAAAATGACTTGAACTTTCTAAACTCAACATCAGGTTATGACCCAGGTTAAGACTCGAGGATTAGATCTGTTTCTAATATAATTCATCTTAAATTCTTTTTGTAACAAAGTAGGGAAATGGTACTTTCCTGGGTTAGAATGGTAGTTCTGTGTTGTCACTGATTAATGATAGGAAACCAACCAAGTCACAATTTCTCTGGGTCTCAGCTTTCTCACTAATAAACTAAGAGAATCAGACTAAATGAGTACTAAAGCCCAATGCAGTTTTTAAACTCTATGATTCTTCGTTTCAATTAATAGTTAACGTTTAGATCAACTGATGAATGCAAAACAAACCATGTTTTTAAAAATTAATGTAAGCATATATATATGTATATATACCTCAAAAAACTTAACTATGAGGGTTTCCCTGGTGGTGCAGTGGTTGAGAGTCTGCCTGCCGATGCAGGGGACACAGGTTCGTGCCCCGGTCTGGGAAGATCCCACATGCCACGGAGCGGCTGGGCCCGTGAGCCGTGGCCGCTGAGCCTGCGCGTCCGGAGCCTGTGTTCCACAACGGGAGAGGCCCCAACAGTGAGAGGCCCACGTACCGCAAAAAAAACAAACAACAACAACAACAAAAAAAAAAAACTTAACTGTGAATGAATATTTGAGTTTAGGCTTAAAAAGTTTCCTTAAAAATACTTCTTACTATGAGCTAACTCCAAATAACTACTTGAGAAACCTTTTTTTTTTTTTTTTGAGGAACTGCTTGGAAGAAATAATTGTGTAAGTACAGGCAGGATGACAATGAAGATTTTACAATCAGAATGATCTAGATTCAAATTCAGGGTTCACGGTATCATCTTGGGTAAATTATATAATCTCCTGGGCCTCCATTTCTTCACCTGTAAAGTGGGGATAATATGTACCTACGAAGGTTGCTATAAAGATTAAATGAGACATATATAAGGCATCTAGCATGGCAACTGGCTCATGATAAATACTCAAATATTATCCACTTTCTATTTTTCTTTCTAGAAGTCTTTGCATTAAGGACAAGAAATTCTTGTTTCGGTAGAAGCAAGAGTTAAATTGATAGGCTGTGAATCTCTTCAGTCTAGGAAGGCAATGTTTTATAGTGGTTACCAGTATATACTTCAGGGAATTATAGACTTGCATTCAAATTCAAGCTCCGTACTTACAACCTTGGGACCATAGGCAATGTATTTAAGTTCTCTGAGATGTAGTTTTTCATCTGTAAATTAGTTATTGCAAGGCTTAGAAGAGAGGATGTAGCGTAGTATCTATATCATCATAACAACACAACAAATGGTGGCTATTTTTAATATGTTTATGTTCTCCACACTTCAAACAGTAACTCGAACAGAGAAGGAAATCAATTAATATCTCTGAAGGAATGATTGGGCAAATAATTTTTCCTTGGTTGATGAACAACACCCAGAATTTCTGTGTGTCTTCTGGGAGCAAGGCAGGCCCTGTAATCCCATGGCTTCCTATGGAAGACATGTCATTTTCAAAGACGTCTTTCTTGACATGAAAACAATGCCATGTAAACCACCTGTGTTCTTTTTATGGAACCAACTAGGGATTCCTCATGCTTTTTGTTCTCAGTTAAAAAACGGTTCCATGATATTTTTCATGGGTGTGCCCCGGTTGTCTGTAGCCACATATTTTGGGGCATGTGTGTGTATGGAGCGGTGGATATGGCTAAAAACTTTGGGAAATCTGAAATAAAGGTTAGATCTGTCCCACAGGGTAATCATGAATTGGTGCATAAAACAGATCTAAAAATTGTTTACTTACATAAACATTAAAAGTTAAGAAGTACTGGCACTTAAGTAGATTTAAACAGCAACAATAACAAAATAACATTAGAGTATTTATACTTAGCTGGGTAGATATCCTAGAATCCAAAAGTATCAAAAGTTTTAATACTAGAACATTTAAAATTATATCATCATTTTAGACTGACATTTACAAAACAACAATAATGTGTGGGCTCCCTCTGCTGGATCTTTGGACTGTGAATGCCAGAAAGGGGTTTTAGTACTTTATATCTGCCCAATCAACTGGATTATTCACAGTGATGAAATTAACACAAAGAAGTGATGATGATCCACTTCAAAATCCACAGTAAAACAATCTGCCAAATAAAGAAGCTGAAATTGGTTGGGAATATCTTTTTCTGTTAGTGTTTTTAAAAAAGTGATTTTGTTTTAAGTAGGAGACAGCAGATTTGTTTGTTTTGTTTTATGTTTTAAAAAGGAGGCATAGATTTTCTTTGGAGAGGGGTCACATGTGGTCCATGGTACCTGTTGCCAGGGTAACCATGTGCTCTGTCTATACATGTCAAGGCCAGTTGCCTCATTTAGAGACAATCAGACTATCAGGTCAAAGGAAACAGAAAATGCAAATCATGATGTTCATGCTGTTTCAGAAAAACTACATTGTGATTATCCTGTAACTCAACTCAGAGAAGTTTTTACTTTAATAATGAATTTCCTTAAATGTTACAAATATTACTGTCTCCTTAAAATAATTATGTTCTGGTGAATACATAGGCACTTCATGCCTTTACACTGGGGGCTTTCTCTATTTATTGAACTTGGAAAGGAGATGTGAGGACAAAATGTTCTTTAATAAAATTAGAACTTTTCTCTTCCAAGAGTCATAAAACATTTATCCAAAACTCTATAAAAATATTACCCCATTTAGCTATGAAGCACTTCTGAATAAGGTTCTTTTTTTTAAAGTGCTCAATGATCCTGAATTTAGATGCTGAATTTAAAAATTGTTTCCTGAAAGAAGACTATAATTAGTGTAAGGAATACTGAATTCCACTCTGAGAATGGCAAGTTATTGGTTGGCTTTGTGTGTTAATATGAAGAACAGAAATAGAACTTGACGCAGAAGAGTGGAGTTTGATCTGTTCCTTAGTTTAGTGTAGATTTTTTTTTTTTTTTTGCGGTAGGCGGGCCTCTCACTGTTGTGGCCTCTCCCGTTGCGGAGCACAGGCTCCGGACGTGCAGGCTCAGTGGCCATGGCTCACCGGCCCAGCCGCTCCGTGGCATGTGGGATCTTCCCAGACCGGGGCACGAACCGTGTCCCCTGCATGAGCAGGCGGACTCTCAACCAATGAGCCACCAGGGAAGCCCTAGTGTAGATTTTTACAGTGAGATGCACAAAATGTAAATATGAAAGTGAGTGCTGATATATTCATTAAAAAGAAAAATTTATTTTACTCTTTCATTAACTTTACATTCTTATTAATATTTTTTAAAAAGTTTAAACCTTACTTCACAGGTATTGATGATAGTGGTGTATGTCCATATCGAACACAGCCACAGATACATCAATGTAGCTAAAATTACCTATTTTATAATAGCTCTGGAAAGGTAACCAAAACAATTCCTTAAGTTGAAAAGTCTCACTAAATTAATATCTTCAGGGATGATACATTTCCTTATTTTGCTTGAAAAGGCTAATACATATTTCCTCAAAGTTTTAATTTTCTCTTTTATGGCACATTTTGTTACTAAAGATTTCAAAAGATATTCCTCCAAAAGGAGTGCATAGCTATTACTACTTCTTTTCATACAGGGTTTACCCTTGGACCCACCTCCCAAGGGAGCTGGAGAAACTAAGAGGAAAATGTATTTGGGGAAAAATATGAATGTAAGATGCACTATAAACACAGTGACCACATGTTCCAATTTACTGGGGACAATCCTGGTTGATGCCTGTTTTCCTGACATAATTATTAACAGTGACATTTTATTCTCAAAAATGTCTGTTTTCGAAGATAAATTATATGACCATCCTATTTATAGTCTAAACACTTCTGACTGCATTACCATTTGTTTTTTAGAATATCATTTCCAAATGTGCATTTACCTGAACTCTAATTCCTCCATGTATCAGGATTTCTACAGTTAACATGCAACAGTCTTCTTGGAGGGTCTAAGATACATTCACATATTTAAGGCTGCTCGACTTTGCTTACTCCCAAAACTCCAAAATTTTTGGACTAACTACCAGCCCCACCATGTTTTTTTGCATAATGCTTATTAATATAATGCAACATGGAGCTAAAACTATCCATAGTTACATGAGTGCTCAGTTCCAATTGGCACAGGATCCGTAACCTCACTCATATACTTATTTCGCTATACCCCACCTGAAGGACTAAAATTGTGGGGAAACAAAGGTACCCATTAAAATGCCAGCTCCAAGAACCCTGCTACAAAATACCAAAAGGGCTCCAATTTGAATTAAAAAGTGTTCATGTAGTGCAGGTTTACAACTGTTTAGTTAGAAATTAGATCTCATTTCCCCAAGCATTCCCACTGAATTCAGTTGTTCTCTATTTAGTGCTTATTATGTTCAAAACACTTGTTATGCACTATTGAGGATGCATAAGAGAAACTGTTGTATCCAGGGACTTACAATGGGTGAAAGAATCCTCTCCATTCCGATCTCGCTTACTCCATTCTACTTTATTTTTCCTCACAGCACTGTAGGCTTCTACCACACTAAATCATTTTCTAATTAATTATATTTACTCTTTGTTTTCTGTCTTCCCAAATAAAATGTAAACTCCTCGAGAGCAAATGTTTTGTCTGTTTTATTCAGTAATTTATACAAGCATCTAAAAAGAAGTTAGCACAAAGTCTATGTTTAATCAATTTGTCTTGAATGAACAAATGAATGAATAAATGAACTCCTTAAAGAAAGTTTTAGTCATGGGACCTAGCTCACAGTGGCTATGTTTTTTGAAGAATGAAGGAATGAATGCATAGATTCATGAGAGTACAGGGCTGGATCTCAGAGCAGGACACAAGACTGGGAAGGTATTTAGGAACAGAGCCTGGAAAAACTTGAACGTCATGTTAACGGCCTAGTTACCATTTATTATGATATTACTCTGGGTCGTGCACTGTGTGAGAAATAGTAACAACATCTTCCTATAACAAACCCAGAAGGAAGTATTAGTTCCCCATGTTAAATGAGAAAACAATCTCATGAAGTTTAAGTAACTTCTAAATTACATGCAGGTTAGTGGTGAAGCTTGGATTCAAATCTAATTTTCTGTGACTCCAAGATTTATGCTTATCATGCTGCCTTTCATTAGGCAAGTAGAAAGCCATAAAGATATGTGAGCAATGGAGTAAAATCTTTGCCTTGTGTTTTTACAGATAATTGCTACCATTTTGAGTGACAGATTATACAAAAGGATGAACGTTAGATCCTAGTAGCAGGTGGATTCCAGCTCTGGTAATCAGAATTCAGGACAGGCTTGTAGATTCCAGAGTTGGAATGTCCAAGACAGTGCCTACTAGCCTCATGAGACTACTGAGTGCTTAAAATGGGACTAGTCCAAACTGAGATGTGCTCTAAGTGTAAAGTACACACTGGATCAATTTGAAAGACATGGTACAAATAAAGGATGTAAACTATTTCATTAATAATTTTGATTACATGTTAAAATATTTAATATGGATATATCAAATTAAATATAGTATGTTAAATTAATTTTTCTTTTACTTTTTGTAGGGTGGCCTCCAGGAAAATTAAAATCACATATGTGGCATGCATTTTATCTCTCTTGGACATTACTATTCTAGTCATTCTCATAAGGGAGCCCTTTGAAATCTTAAGGGATCAAAGAAGGATCAGCTTAGAGAAAGTAGGCCAAAGAAAGAATCTTGAGAATCTAGAGAGAAGCCTACATTTAGGTGCTGGGTAAAGAAGGAGGAGATGGCAAAGGAGACTAGGGAGTGATCCAGGATGACAGTATCAAGACAGAAACTTGGCCACAGGTTGCAGAAAGGCCAGGGATGAAGACAACAAAAAGAGGCTGCTAGATTTGCCAATTAGGAGGTTATTTGGTTTTAGGACTTTTCATAGAGTGGTTGTGGTGGAAGCTAGTTTAAAAAAGGGAATAGGGGTGGGATTCAAGATACATTTTTAAGGAAAGCGATGATGTCAACATGTTTGTTAGTTTAGTGGAGCGGAAGAAATTAAAGACTCAAAAGGAAGAAGAGATCACTGAGGTAGTAAGGTCCCATTACCAGTTTTAGAAAAGTAACTTGCATAGGAAAGGATTCAGCATACTTTTGCTCTGAGGCCACAAGGAAGGAAAAGAAATTCAGAGATTTCACATGATTTTATTTCCTATATTCTCTGAGATGGAAGAGACAAGGTTATAGTCTGAGAGTTAGAAGACTGAGGCTGAATTTGAGAGCTTGAGAAGTATGAGAAAGCCTTGGAAAGACACAGTAGTATGTCATCACTATGGAATAATAAAAGATTGGGAAATGAGCAGTGAAGAGCCAGTGGAGTTTGGATAGCATAAATATTCAGGAGCATAACTGACACAATGATGTTGCTTTCACCAACAAGCTGTTTCATGAGGCTTACCCACCAAGATTAGAAATTGACCAAGTAAGTGTGATTGAAGAACAAGGGGCCTCTTCTCTTGCTTCTGTGAAAATAATGAAAATTGTAGAACAGGATGCCCAGATTGGATAAAAAATCCTTTCAAAGCCAAGAGGGGAGATTTGGGAGGAGAAAGAGAGGCAGTAGCCATTTTGTAGCATATACACTTTCCAGTCTGGGGACTGATCTCATTGGTATGAAGCAGTACTTGGGTCAGGTATGTGTATTTAGTTCTGTAAGGCAGGGCCTCAGCTACTGCAGACTACCCATTGTCAGAAGCAGCAAGAACAAACATGGATTTTGGTCTATCCTTATGAGGTTCTAGCTCATCCTCATGGGATTCCAGTCTGCTGGTGACTGTCTCTTTCTGACTGCCTATCCTGTTAATGTCAAGCCAGCACCAGACACAAAGACAGCCCTGCAAGAACTGTTTATCTAGTCCCACAAGCTAATTCCCTGTAATTAATCCTTTGATTTGTATTATAGATAAATAAAATAAATCTATATTCCTACTCTTTCTTCTCCAGTTGAATCCTGGCTGATACAGAATTAAAAGCCTAGGGAAGATGGCAAACCCTGCAGTTTATAATTGTTCTTTTTTTAATTGAAGTATAAATGACTTACAATATTATATAAGTTTGAGTGTTCAACATAGTGATTTGATATTTTTACACATTATGGAATGATCACCACAATAAGTCTAGTTCCCATCTGTCACCACACAAAGTTACAATATTATTGACTATACTCCCCATGCTGTACATTATATCCCATTGACTTATTTATTTTATAACTGGAAATCTGTACCCCTTAAACCCCTTTAACTATTTCACCCACTCCGCACACATCCTCTGGCAACCACCAGTTTGTTCTCTATACCTATGAGCCTGTTCCTGTTTTGTTTGTTCATTTGTTTTTATTTTTTAGATTTCACATATGAGTGAAATCATAGGTATTTATCTTTCTCTATGTGACTTATTTCACTTAGCATAATACCCCCAGGTCCATCGATTTTGTTGCAAATGGCAAGATTTCATTCTTCTGACAGCTGAATAATATTCCATTGTATATTTATATAACCACATCTTCTTCATTCATCTATGCCTCAGCACTTAGGTTGCACCAATATCTTGGCTCCTGTAAATAATACTGCAATGAACAAGTGGATATATTTTTTCAAGTTAGTATTTCCATTCCTTTTGGAAAATACCCAGAAGTGGAACTGCTTGACTGTATGGTAGTCCTATTTTTAATTTTTTGAGAAACCTCCATACTATTTTCCATAGGATCTATACCAATTTATTTTCCCACCAACAGTGCACAAGGGTTCCCTTTTCTCCACATCCTCACCAATACCTATTATTTCTTGTCTTTTTTATTATAGCCATTCTGAAAGGTATGAGGTGGTATCTCATTGTGGTTTTGATTTGCATTTCCCTGATAATTAGTGATACTGAACATCTTTTCATGTGCCTTCTGGCTATCAGTATGTCTTCTTTCGAAAATGTCTATTCAGGTCTTCTGCCCAATTTTTAATCAGGTTGTTTGTTTGTTTCTTGATATTGAGTTATATGAGTGAGTTCTTTATATATTTTGGATATTAACCCCTTATCAGATATAATTTGCAAACATCTTCTCCAATTCAGTAGGATGCCCTTTTATTTTGTTGATGAAGTTTCTTTTGCTGTGTAAAAGCTTTTTAGTTTGATATAGCTCCATTTGTTTATTTTTGCTTTTGTTGCCCTTGCTTGGGGAGATACATCCAAAAGATTACTGCCAAGACCAGTGTCAAAGAGCATACTGCCCATGTTTCCTTCTAGGAGTTTATGATTTCAAGCCTTACATTTAAGTCTTTAACTGAATCCACATTGAGTATATTTTTGTATATGGTGTGAGAAATTGGTCTAGTTTCATTCTTTTGCATATAGCTGTCCAATTGTATGGTAGTCCTACCATACAACTGGACAATTTTCCCAACATCATATATTGAAGAGACTGTCTTTTTCCCATTATATATTTTTGCCTCCTTTCTTATAGCTCAATTGATCATGTAAGCATGGGTTCATTCATGCGCTTTCTATTCTGTTCCACTGATCATGTGTCTGTTTTTGTGCCAGTACCATACTGTTGTGATAACTATAGCTCTGTAGCATAGTTTGAAATTAGGGAGCATGATACCTCCCACTTCATTCTTCTTCCTCAAGACTGCTCTGGATTTCCAGGGTCTTTTGTGGTTCCATACAAATTTTAGGATACTTTGTTCTAGTTCTGTGCAAAATGCATGGGTATTTAATAGAAATTGCATTGAATCTGTAGATTGCTTTGGGTAGTATGAACATTTTAACAATATTAATTCTTCCAATCTATGAACACTGTATGTATTTCCATTTATTTGTGTCATCTTCAGTTTCTTTCATTAATGTCTTGCAATTTTCAGAGTACAGGTCTTTCACTCCCTTGGTTAAATGAATTCCTAGGTGTTTTTGATACAATTATAAATGGTATTATTTTCTTGGTATTTCTCTTCCTGATAGTTTGTTATTAGTACGTAGAAATACAACAGATTCTGTACATTAATTATGCAACAGATTCTGTACATTAATTATGCAATTAATTATGAATTCATTTACTAGTTCTAATAGTTTTTTGGTGGAGTCTTGAGGGTATTCTATAAAAAGTATCAAGTCACCTATAAATAGTGGCAGTTTTACTTCTTCCTTTCCAATTTGGATGACTTTTATTTCTTTTTCTTGTCTGACTGCTGTGGCTAGGACTTCCATTACTAACCTGGATAAAACTGACAAGAGTGGGCCTCCTCGTCTTATTCCTCATCTCTTAGAGGAAAAGCCTTCAGCTTTTCACCATTGATTATTAAGTTAGTTGTGAGTTTGTCATACGTGTCCTTTACTATGTTGTGGAATATTCCCTCTATATCCACTTTGTTCACAGTTTTTTCATGAATGGATATTGAATTTTGTTAAATGCTTTTTCTGTATCTATTGAGATGATCATATAATTTTTATCCTTCATTGTGTTAATGTAGTATATCACATTCATTTTAGAATACTGAACCATCCAGCATTCCTGGGATAAATCACACTTGATCATGGTGTATGATCCTTTTAATGTATTGTTGAATTCAATTTGCTAATATTTTGTTGAGGATCTTTGCACCTATGTTCATCAGGGATATTGGCCTGTAATTTTTTTTTTTTTTAGTGTCTGTCTGACTTTGGTACCAGGGTAATGTTGGCCTCATAGAATGAGTCTGGAAGCATTCCTTCATCTTCACTTTTTTTTGGAATAGTTTGAGAATTATCATCTCTTCTTTAAATGTTTGGTAGAATTCACCAATGAAAGGCATCTGGTCCTAGACTTTTGTTTGTTGAGAGTTTTTTTGATTACTGATTCATTTTCAATTTCATTACCAGTAATCAGTCTAGTTCAGATTTTCTAATTCTTCCTGATTCAGTCTTGAAAAATTGTATGTTTCTAGGACTTTATCCATTTTTTCTAGGTTGTTCAAGCTGTTAGCATACAATTGTTCATAGTAGTCTCCTATGATTCTTTGTATTTCTGCATTATTGGCTATAACTTCTCTTTCATTTCTGACTTTATTTATTTAGGCCCTCTCTTTTCTCGTGGTCCCTCCCTTGTGGTTTGACAAATCTGTTTAGTGTTATTTGTTGTTTATTTATTGTATGGTTTACTTTGTGGTTACCATGAGGTCCATAAATATCAACCTATACATATAGCAGTTACTTTAAGCTAATAGTGGCTTAAGTTCAAATGTATTCTAAAAATACTTCATTTTTACCTTCCTCCCCCACGTTTATGTTTTTGATGTCATATTTCACATCTTTTTATTTTGTGTATCCCTTAACTACTTATTGTGGTTATAGCTGATTGCACTACTTTTGTCTTTTAACTTATATACTAAGTGTGGCTGATGCCCTGCCTTTGCTATATAATTGCCTTTACCAA
The DNA here is from genome assembly GCF_949987515.2 of Delphinus delphis. Taxonomy (NCBI): domain Eukaryota; kingdom Metazoa; phylum Chordata; class Mammalia; order Artiodactyla; family Delphinidae; genus Delphinus; species Delphinus delphis. The sequence goes on from NC_082699.1 coordinate 50,895,769, forward strand.
TGAGACTTTTTTTCATTTATTTTCTTATTTCTAGTTATGGCCTTTTCTTTTCCACTTAAAGGCCCTTAAACATTTATTGTAAGGCTGGTTTAGTGGTGAGGAACTCCTTCAGTTTTTGCTTGCCTGGGAAATGCTTTACCTCTCCTTCAATTTTTAATGACAGTCTTACCTGGTAGAGTATTCTCGACTGTAAGTGTTTTCCCTTCAGCACTTTAAATATATCATGTCTCTCCCTTCTGGCCTGCAAAATTCTTCTGAAAAATCAGCAGAAAGCCTAATGAGGGTTCCCCTGTATGTGACTCTTTGCTTTTCTCTTGCTGCCTTTAAAATTCTCTCTTTAACTTTTGCCATTTTATTTATATGTCTTGGTGTGGATCTCTTTGGGTTCATTTTGTTTGGGACTTGCTGAATTTCCTTGACCTGGATATCTGTTTCCTCCCCTAGATTAGGGAAGTTTTGAGCCATTGGTCTTCAAATAAGTTTTCTATCCCTTTCTCTTTCTTCTCCTTTTGGGACCCCTATAATGCAAATATTATGCTTATTCATGTCCCAGAAGTTTGTTAAACTAGTCTCTTTTTTCTTTAAATTCCCTTTTCTTTTTGCTGTTCTGATTGGGTGATTTTCACTATTGTCTTCCATATCTCTGATCTATTCTTCTGTATCATCTATTCTGCTGTTGATTCCCTATAGTACACGTTTTTCATTTTAGTTATTGTAGTCTTCAGCTCCAATTGGTTCTTTCTTATATTTTCTAACTCTTTGTCCTTCATTCTCCTCCCAAATTTGGTGAGCATTTTTATGAATATTATCTTAAACTCTTTATCAGGTAAATTACTTATCTCCATTTCATTAGTGTTTTTTTCTGGGGTTTTATCTTACTCTTTTGTTTAGAACATATTCCTCTGTCTCCTCAATTTGTTTGATTTTCTGTGTTTGTTTCTATGAATTAGGTGAAACAGTTACCTCCCTCTCCCAGTCTTGAAGGCATGGTACTGTGTAGGTACATCCCCCATGTAGACTGCATGTTCTGGGAAGATTTGGCTGGCTGGAGACGGAATGGGTGTGAACCAGGGCAGAGGTTCCAGGGCATGCTGCATTGGGGCTGCCTTGGTGGGATGGCTAGAGTTAGAAAAGGTGTAAGCCTGGGATTCTAGTGTGTGCCCTGATGGGTCAGCCTTGGCAAGACAGCTGGAGCTTGGATGGGCAGGGGAACCCAGGGGATGCTGTGCCAGGGATGCCTTTGGGGGATGGCTGTAGCTGGTGTGGGCCAGGGCCCTGGGGCACTCTGGGGCAGCCTTGACAAGCTGGCCAGAATGCCTGGACTGTGTTCCCACTGGTGCTATCAAGGTGGAGGAGGAATGCAAAAACTGCAGCATCTCCAACCCTGGAGAGAGTTCCAGCAGTTCCCTGCCCATTTGGCAGATGCTCTAGGGTTAGTAAATGGATTTCCTTCACATATAGTCTAGATGCCCTTTAAAACCACTGTTTTTTCACTGTTTCCCAGGGTGGCTGAGTCTGCACGCAGGGCCCTCGGTGATATCCCTCCCTCCTGCAGGTTGCAGTGTCAAAGGTGGGGTTCCCATTGATACCATATCTCTGTGTCTCCTACCCATCTCTATGTGCTCCCTCTATCTTTTCTTGTGCAGAAGTTGTTCGATCAGCTTTCAGTTACTTTTCAGGAGGAATTGCTCTTTATGTAGGTGTAGATTTGGTGTTTCTCTGGGAGGAGATGAGTTCAAGGTCTTCCTACACTTCCATCTTGGACCAGAACCCAATTTATTCATTCATTTATCCATTTATTCTAGGTGCCAAAATCGTATGTCATATAAGATATGGGTCTTGACAACTTTTCATTAAAACAAATGGGTGGAATATAACTGTCTGCATGGAGCAGAGTGGGGGCTCAAGGCAGGGATGGTCATTCTGCCTGACTTGGATTTCAAATTGAGATCATTGTCTATTCTCTAGAAGGTACATTTGAGAATAAGATGAAAACCAATCACTCCATTGGACCCCAAGATATTAAACAAGTAAAAGGAGAGACTGATGCTTGGAAGAGATTTTCAGAAAATGATGTAGGCTCCTAAGTTTTAAAACTGTAATTCCACTTCAAACATCACCTATTCATGATCCATCACTCCAAATCCACTCGTTCTCCCATATTTCATGAGCAATAATTTCCTAAGTTCCTCAAATACAAATCACTGTACTATTCTCTACTATTTTTCCCCCATTTCTTCCAGCACCATTAGCCATCCTGTCCTCTGCCACTGCCTCCCCAGTTGGCCATCAAAGTTTGTTACATCTACTTCAGGACTGTCTCCTGCATGAATATTCTCCTTTGCAACTCTGCTGCTGCACTGCCATAAGTAAGGCTATCGTTATTTCTCACTTGTACATTTTTGTGAGCTTTCTAATGGATATTTCTGCTCCTACAAATCATATCCAGTCACTCTCCTGCATAACCTTCACTGAATCCCTTCTAGAAACATTTCAAACTCTATCACAGTAACTTTCAATCAAGGTTCTGACAACATTTTCTACATCTCCCATCATTTCTTATTGTCTATCTCCACTGGATTTCTTCTGGTCATTCCTAAATAACAACATGCCTTTTGGAACTTTACAGCTTTTGCATGTGGTATTCCTCTGGCTTAGAATGCCCTCTATACCCTTCTACTTAGGATAAATTCTCCCTAATTCTTTAAGACAGGTTCAATTTCTCCATGAGGCAAATTCCCTCTTTGGTGTCCCAGAGCACTGCACGCTAATGTCCTCTATGACACAAGTTCTACATTAAATAATAATCACTTTACACAGATGCTTCTTATTGTGGCACTGTCATCTACTTAGGGCTATGACAACCACATACTTGGTAATGTTCTGGCTGTACATAGAAAAGTCTTCAGCAAAGTTTATTAGTTCATTAATTAATGAATATCACAGAGAACCATATTTCAGATGGAGGTTTACAATTACTGCTTGGGCCCTCAGGCTAGTCTACAGAAATCTATTTAAATCTATGCTGTAGTTAGAATACAGTGGTATAAACAAATTTGCCACATATTGCATTCTAGAACTCTGAATGCAAAAAAGATCATATTTCAGTCATTTAATGAGTTAGACCTTTATTATAGGCTGGCCAAAGAAGCCAGTCAAAATGTATTCTATTGTTTCTACAGGAAACTATATTCTTCATTTTACAGGGACAACGGAACATAACCACTCCAGAAATGAGAGTTCCCCAGCTGCAGCCATGCAATCTGCCAGGTGACTGGGAAGAAATGGAAAGCAGAATGCACAAACAGTTTTTATTTTTCCTTCACAAGGCATAGCTGCTGGGCCTTGGCATACAATGAGAAGTCAGTAAGTTTCAAGTGTACAATTTCCTCACCATAATCCAGAACACCTTCAGCTACATGAGAAAAGGCAGAGACGTGGTATTCACAGAACAGCTCTTGCTCTTTGGGATATCCCTTTCTGCCCATGCATTCTAATGCTGTCTGTTAAATTATCTTTATGTGTGGATATTTGTAACCCTGGTTACTGATATTTTAGGGAGTGCCTCTGAATGTTAAATTAAGAGTGAAATTCTTTTTCACTGTATAAAATTCTCCTGAATTATCTCAATAATAGCATTTTTCATCTAAGCAGTCATTTGACAAACTTTGCTTGAATGTCTACTATGTATTAGCCAACATACTAAGCACTGGGGAAAGAGGTAAATTATTCATAGCCTCAGGAACAATCAGTCAATAAAAGTTTACATGAATATACAGAAGTGACAAAGATAGATTATTTCTGCCCTCACTGACTTTATATGCTAGCAGGAAAAAAATGTGTATAATTATAATGTGATTTATATATACAATAACTGGGTGAGTTTAAAGCACAGAAAGGTAATCCCTAATCCATATGTGGGAGAAACACAGGTAGGAAGGGCAGTTGTTGTGGACAAGTTAAAAAATAACCCCCAATTATTCTCACCTTTGGTATTCATATTTTTGTGTAATCCCCTAGCTCTGAGTGTGGGTGGGACCTGTGAATTGCTTCTAACCAACAGAATATGGCAGAAGTGAGGGGACTTCACTTTCATGACTGTATTTCATAAAATCATGGTTTCCATCTCTCTAGTAGACTCTCTCTATTGCAGTCTTAGCTTGCATACTTTGACAAAGCCCTCAGACAACAGGCCTCAAGGAATTGAACCCTGTCAACAATTATGTAAGCTTGGAAATGGATTCTTTCCAAGTTGAGTGTTCAGATGAGACCTCAGCCCTAGTTGACACCTTGGTTGCAACCTCATGAGAGACCCCGAAGAAGGACTCAACTCAGCAGTGCCTGGATTCTTGACCCACAAAAACTATTAATAATAATAATAATAATAATAAAGGACGTATGCTTTTAAGCCACTAAATTTGTAGTAATACTGTTAGACAGCAACAGGTAACTAGGAAAGCAAGTAAAGTATTAAAGGAGATTGATGCCTGAGCTAAGTATCGAAGAATAAGACAGATGGCATAAAATAATGAAAAGCATTCAAGGCAAATGAGACAGCATAACTAAAAGTACATAGACAGGAAGCAGTGAGGTTTGATGAGTGCACTACAAGCATTTCTATGTTACTGAGACCACAGATGCAAAGCATTGAGTAGTGGGAGAAAAGGAACCAGGGGTGTTTGAGCAGGGGTTATACTATGAAGGATCTTTTATGTCATATTAATGATTTGGATTTTATCCTATAGGCAATAAGAAGCCACAGAAACATTTAAGAAGAGAAGAAACAATGGAGAGTTTTATGTTTTACATAGACCACTCTTGAAACTCCGTGGATAATTTTGAGTATAAAAAGGACCAGAGTCACCCTCTAGTTGACAGACTGTTCCCAGTGGTAGGCCACTGCGTTAGCTAAGGTAATAGAGGATGAGGACTAGAACTATGCAGGGCTGGAAAGAGGCTGACTGATCTGAGAAATATTTGGCAAGCAAAATCAGCAGGACTTGGGAACTGATTAAGAGCAGGAAGGAGGAAGTCAAAGATGATGCTTTGTTTTCTAATTTGGATAATCATTAGTGATGGTTCCATTGTTTGGGATCAAGAAGGCAAGAGGAGAAAGAGCCCATCTAGGTCCAGGGGGTTACACTGCTGCCAGTAAATCTTCTCCAGTAACCAGACAACATGATTTGGACTCAAAAGGAAATTTACTTGTGACATGTGGGAATTAATGTTCAAATCTATCATCACTCCTTTCTTGGTGTTACATTTGTGTTCTGTGTCCTCTGGTGAACTGAAATAACTTCAGTATTCTATGTGAAATGAACAATGAGACATCAACTCTAAATCATGTCTGTTTTGTCAGAAAACAGATATAGGTACAAAAGGATGAACAAACTCTTTATCCAGCTATATAATCCTGGTTCCCTTTCTACCTCTATGAACACTGCTTTTCTTTTTTTTTCATTTCCTCCTTCTAGCTTCCAAAATGGTCTTTGATATTCTAACTCTGAAGGTGTTTTTGATGCCAAAGTCTTCAATCATGCCTCTCTTCAGGTATGCCTCAGATCTCTATCGCTTATTTCACCCTCTCATCTAACTGCTTGCCTTGTGTATCTATCTTGGTATACATAATAAATTTCTATCATAGATCTCACTATTGGCTCAAACAAACCATCTATAAAGCCATCTTAAACCTTTTTAGAAAACTGACTTTTTCTTCTGCTGCTCTGTCCCTAGTCAGTAATCACATCAGCATTATCACAGCATATAGATTTTGAAATATTCAAGTAGCTCTTTTTCCCCCTTCTCTCCCCCAAAGGGCATTACAAAATTTCTGCCATGTTTTCATACAAAGTGGTTCTCTTTTCTTTTCTATCCCCACTACCTCACTCTCAGTCTTGGCCCTTTAATATTTTTGTAATCCTAACAACGAAGAATCCTAACTTACACCCCAGTGTTTTATCTATTATACTGATCTGTTTCTCTGTAAAATAAATTCTCCCATAAAACATAATATTGAACTACTTTCTGAAAAAAGAATTCTCAGTGGTCCTCTGTCCTTAATCTCTCTATTATTTTCAGTAGCGAAAACAATCTCCTTGAGGGCAAATTGTTGTTATTATTCCCAGTGCATATTCCAAAGAATCAGAATCTCCTTTGGCATTAATCTTAGGCTCAGTGCTCTCTGTAAAAAAACCTTGGGCTCAGTGCCCTCTGTAAAAAATTGTTGCCACCTTCATCAAGAAAGTATACTAAATCATTTGGTTAAGGGAAGAATATGATAGGAAGATGGAGAAGAAAAGGAGAGATAAGGGAAAGGAGTTTCATATAAACTCACCCAAGTCTGCTCAAGTTCAAATGAACCAAAGCAAACTGTATAAAGCAAATAATTTCTTAAATAGTAGAAAAAAATTGTAATACATTTTTAATCATCTTCTCATTCTTCTCTGACCCTTCTTTGTCCCTGCTACAGTCCATCTGCTGTCCACTCCCTAGCCATTGGTGTATCTGAAGTTCTGTTTTTAGGTCACTGATTTCCTTATTTTTCCTGTTGTTTCTGGTCCATCTCATCAAGTCTTCTGATTTCAATCCCTATCACTATGCTCCAAGACGCAGATCTATCTCTCTTTGCAGGGCTCAGCCCTAAACTTCAGACTAATTAAACATTCCATTTACCTTTTCATCCAGGTTACTGTCTTACCCAGCTAATAGCAAGGAAGGCATGTCCTACTTAGACGTGAGATTTTAAAACCACAAAAACGAATCCTCAAAAGTTTCTCAAGTTAAGTAAGATAAGAAATTTATTCTGTGACTGTTATCAGGAGAGTATAGTCTTAATTAAGCTCAAATCATTTTACTCATAAAATTAATCCCCATTGTAATTATAATGAAGTGATTTTTTATTGGAGAGGTTTGACTTTTTAGAATATTACACTTTAAGTAGATCAGAAAAATATATAATTATCTACATGTTTTGCTTTGACATTTTTCAAAAATATATAATTACCAATTGATATCAACTGGCTGTATCATTGAAACCAATTTAAACCCCAGGGTTCCAATAGTCTCTAAACCTTTGGCACACTTTCATCTCTGTGTCCCTACACTACGCTGGACTAAGCTATCTTGGCAAAGCTTTCAAAAAGGGAACACATATTTTCACAAGAGTGAAAAATTTTTAATTTTAAACATTTAGAAATGTGTCAAAGCAAATGGTTTTAAGAAGTTGCTCTACATGTGGAAGAAAGCACAGTCATACACGTAACTGTTTTTGAAAACTCTGATGATGTATTTTTAAAAGATTATATTTAGTCCTATAAAACCATTTACAGACAACTGAATTATTCCAAGAAAAATTTAGAGCAAGCTCTCAGTGCAATTCCGTTACGTGAACATTTGTGCATATATGTTTACTTTGGGATTTATAAACAATTAAAAGAATCACTGAATTGCATCTCAAAAACCAACTGAATTACTTAAATTTTTTCAAACTTCAGGCAGTCTGACTTTTCCCTTTCAAAAGGAGTCACTAATAAAGAAAGGAAGAAAGATAGTGGCATAATTAAACATGCTTTTACAAAGGTATTTTTTTTTTAGGTATCAGGTTTTTTTGTTTATGTTTTTTTAACATCTTTATTGGAGTATGATTGCTTTACAATGGTGTGTTAGTTTCTGCTTTATAACAGAGTGAATCAGCTATACATATACATATATCCCCATATCTCTTCCCTCTTGTGTCTCCCTCCCTCCCACCCCTCTAGGTGGTCACAAAGCATGGAGCTGATCTCCCTGTGCTATGCGGCTGCTTCCCACTAGCTATCTATTTTACATTTGGTAGTGGATATATGTCCATGCCACTCTCTCACTTTGTCCCAGCTTACCCTTCCCACTCCCCGTTTTCTCAAGTCCATTCTCTAGTAGGTCTGCATCTTTATTCCCGACTTGCCCCTAGGTTCTTCGTGACCTTTTTTTTTTTAGATTCCATATATATGTGTTAGCATACAGTATTTGTTTTTCTCTTTCTGACTTACTTCACTCTGTATGACAGACTCTAGGTCCATCTACCTCACAACAAATAACTAATAGAAAGGAATTTTAATTGTGCTTGCCCATAAACCAAAAATATCATTTATAACTTAATTCATGTAAGCTTATTTCACAGTAGAGATATAATTTAATTTGATGAGCTATGGTAAAGAATGATTTATAATTCTCAAGTATTTATAATTGACTCAACTTCTAATATAAAGCCAGTTGTAATGTTATCATATAACACACATACATTAAAAACTATTTTAAAATTACATTAAATTTCACATGGCAAGTTTGTATTTAAGCAATTTAAGTAGTATGTGTTTAAGGAGTAAAAATTCAGCCTGACTAAGAAAAGGACAGAACAGATTCTCCAGCCTAAGTTCTCAAATATAAAATGTTTAAGAGTTGAGTGATATGCATAATCCAAAGGGCAGCAAAAATTGGTATTCTATCCTCATTTTTTTATAATTAAGTAGGGTCAAGAAAAGACCAATTTGAAATATGTTGGTGGGACTCAAGAGGCATCAAAAAAATTTTAATTTAAAATATAAGCAATTTAAGACATGAATCAAGAGAATCACATTTAATTTTTTCATATGAGGTGTTCACATAGACTGTTTAAATTCTGTTATTTTTTGGAGAAGTCTTTTATCAAAGCAAGCTGGAGCATCAAAATAAACACAATTACACATATAAAGCTAAGATGCAGAAAAATATCAGCCAGGTAATCGCTATGTTCAATTTTCACAATCACTTTGAAACAGAATTTATCATGAAACTAAATGCAGTCAGCTGCTTTTATGGAATGAAAATAATCCCACCATAAATTTTAAAAATGTATAGAAAATAAGAAAGACGTGGAGAAAAGATGGTGGAGTAGAAGGACTTGGGAGCACCTCCTCTGACATAAACACCAAAATCACAACCAACTGCTGAACAGCCATCAGAAAAAAGACTGGAAACTACCAAAAAAGATATTCTACATCTGAAGACAAAAAGAAGCCACAATGAGATGGGAGAAGGGGCACACTGGCAACATAATCAGATCCCATTCCTGCAGGCTGGGCAGCCAACAAACTAGAAAATAATTATATCATAGAGGTGCTCCAACAGGAGTGAGAGTTCTGAACCCCAAGTCAGGCTCCCCAGCCTGGGGGTCTAGCATCAAAAGGAGGAGCCCCCAGAGCATTTGGCTTTGAAGGCCAGCAGGGCTTCATCGCAGTAACTCCATAGACTGGGGGAAATAGAAACTCCACTCTTATAGGGGACACACAAGGTCTCATGCACATCAGGACCCAGGGAAAAAGCTGTAACTTCATAGAAGCCTGGGCCAGACCTACCTGCTGGTCGTGGAGTGTCTCCTAGGGACATAGCGGGCAGCTATGGCCCACTGTGGGCACAAGTTCTCTGTTGGAGGAGGTAGCAGGGAGTACTCATTGACATGAGCTCTCCTGGAGGCTGCCATCTTGACACCAAGACCTGGCGCCACTCAACAGCCTGTAGGCTCCAGTGCTGGGAGGCCTCAAGACACACAACCAACAGGGAGGGAACACACAGCCCCATCAATCAGCACAAAGGCAAACTAAAGTATTCCAAGCCCAGAGCAGCTTCTAAACACACCCCTTGACGTGCCCCTGCCCACCAGAAGGACAAGATCCAGCTCCAAACACCAGTAGGCAGATACCAGTCCCTCCCACTAGGAAGCCTGCACAAACCTCTAGACAGCCTCAGCCACCAGGGGGAAGACACTAGAATCAAGAGGAACTATAACCCTGCAGCCTGTGGAACAGAGACCACAAACAAAGAAGGTTAGACAAAATAAGACAGCAGAGAAGTATGTTGCAGATGAAGGAGTAAGATAAAACTCCAGAACAACAACTAAGTGAAGTGGAGATAGGCAATCTACAGAAAAAGAATTCAGAGTAATGAAGGAGGAATACACTGAGATACATATTAATCAAACTGACAAAAATTAAAGGCAAAGAGAAAATATTAAAAGCAATAAGGGAAAAGCAAAAAATAACATACAAGGGAATTCCCATAAGGTAATCAGCTGATTCTTCAATAAAAACTCTGCAGGTCAGAAGGGAGTGTCATTATATTTTAAAGTGATGAAAGGAAAAACCTACAACCAACAATACTCTATCCAGCAAGGCTCTCATTCAGATTTGACAGAGAAATCAAAAGTTTTACACACAAGCAAAAGCTAAGAGAATTCAGCAACACCAAACCATATTTAGAACACACACTAAAGGAACTTCTGTAGGTGGAAAAGAAAAGGCCACAGCTACAAACAAGAAAATTACAAATGGGAAAACTCACCAGTAAAGGCAAACATACAGTAAAGGTAGGAAATCATACACACACATATGATTTCAAAACCAGCAATTGTGAGAAGAGGATAGTACAAATGCAGAATATTGAAAACGCATTTGAAATTAAGAGACCAGCAACTTAAAACTATCTTGTATATATATTGACTGGTATATCAAAACCTCATGGTAACCACAAACCAAAAATTACAATAGATAAACACACACACACAAAAAAAGCAATCCAAACACAACACTATAGATAGTCATAAAATCACAACAGAAGAGAATAAAAGAGGAAGGGAAGAAAAAAGACCAGAAAACAAATCCAAAACAATTAACAAAATGGCAATAAGAACATACATATTGATAATTCCCTTAAACGTAGACAGATTAAATGCTCCAAACAAAAGACAAGACACAGACTGGCTGAATGGATACAAAAACAAGACCTGTGTATGCTGTCTACAAGAGACCTACTTCAGATCTAGATACAGACTGAAAGTGAGGGGATAGATAAAGGTATTCCATGCAAATGGAAATCAAAAGAAAGCTGAAGTAGCAGTACTCATATCAGACAAAATAGACTTTACAATAAAGACTGTTACAAGAGACAAAGAAGGACACTATATAATGATCAATGGATCAACCCTTGATCATTGACATAACAATTGTAAATATATATGTACCCAACATAGGAGCAATATATAAGGCAAATGCTAACAGCCAAAAAAGGAGAAATCAACAGTAACACAATAATAATGGGGAACTTTAATACCCCATTTACATCAATGTACAGATCATCCAGACAGAAAATCAATACGGAGACACAGGCCTTAAATGACACATTAGATCAGATGGACTTGATTGATATTTATAGAGCATTCTATCCAAAAACAGCAGAAAACACATTCTTTTCAAGTACACAAAGAATATTCTCCAGGATAGGTCATATGCTGGGCCACAAAGCAAGCCTTAGTAAAATTAAGAAAACAGAAGTCATATCAAGCATCTTTTCTGAAGAATGCGATGAGATCAGAAATCAACTACAGGAAAAAAAAAAACTGTAAAAAATACAAACACGTGGAGACTAAAGAATATGCTACTAAATAACCAATGGATCACTGAAGAAATCAAATAGGAAATAAAAAAATACCTAGAGACAAATGACAATGAAAACATGATGATCCAAAACCTATGGGACACAGCAAAAGCGGTTCTAAGAGGGAATTATATATCAATAAAACCTTATGTCAGGAAATAAGAAAAATCTCAAATAAACCACCTAAACTTACAGCTAAAGCAACTAGATAAAGAAGAACAAATAAAACCTAACACTAGTAGAAGAAATCATAAAGATCAGAACAGAAGTAAGTGAAATATAGACAGGAAAATAGTGGAAAAGATCCATGAAACTAAAACCTGATTCTTTGAAAAGATAAACAAAATTGATAAACCTTTAGCCTGCCTCATCAAGAAAAAAAGGGAGAGGGCTCAAATCAATAAAATTAGAAATGAAAAGTGAAAAGTTACAACAGACACTAAAGAAATACAAAGGATCATAAGAGACTACTACAAGCAACTGTATGCCAATAAAATGGACAACTTGGAAGAAATGGACAAATTCTTAGAAACGTATAACCTTCCAAGACTGAACCAGTAAGAAATAGAAAATGTGAACAGACCAATGACAGGTAATGAAATTGAAACTGTGATTAAAAATCATCCAACAAACAAAATTCCAGGACCAGATGGCTTCACAGGCAAATTCTATCAAACATTTAGAGAAGAGTTAACACCTATCCTTCTGAAACTATTCCAAAAAATTACAGAGGAAGGAACACTCCCAAACTCATTCTATGAGGCCACCACTGCCCTGATATGAAAACCAGACAAAGATATCAGAAAAAAGAAAATTACAGGCCAATATCACTGATGAACATAGATGCAAAAATCCTCAACCAAATACTAGCAAACCAAATCCAACAATACATTAAAAGGATCATACACCACGATCAAGTGGGATTTAACCCAGGGGTGCAAGAATTCTCCAATATATGAAAATCAATCATTGTGATACACCACATTAACAAGTTGAAGAATAAAAACCATATGATCATCTCAAAGGATGGAGAAAAAACTTTTGACAAAATTCAACACCCATCTATGATAAAAACTCTCCAGAAAGTGGGCTTAGAGGGAACCTACCTCAACATAATAAAGGCCATATATGACAAACCTACAGCTAATATCATACTCATTGGTGAAAAGCCATTGTTCCTCTAAGATCAGAAACAAGACAAGGATGTCTACTCTCGCCACTTTTATTCAAAATAATTTTGGAAGTCCTAACCACAGCTATCAGAGAAGAAAAAGAAATAAAAGAAATCCAAATTGGAAAAGAAGATGTAAAACAGTCACTGTTTGCAGATGACATGATATTATACATAGGAAATCCTAAAGATGCTACCAGAAAGCTACTAGAGGTCATCAATGAATCTGGTAAAGTTGCAGGATACAAAATTAATATACAGAAATCTGTTGCATTTCTATACATTAACAACGAAAGGTCAGAAAGAGAAATTAAGGAAACAATATCATTTACCATCGCATCAAAAAAGAAAAATCATACCTTGGAATAAACCTACCTAAGGAGGCAAAAAACTTGTACTCTGAAAAGTATAAAATGCTGATGAAAGAAATTGAAGATGCCACAAACAGATGGAAAGATTTACCATGTTCTTGGATTGAAAGAATCAATATTGTCAAAATGACTATACTTCCCAAGGCAATCTACAGGTTCAATGCAATCCCTATCAAATTACCATGGAAATCTTTTTTTTTTTTTTACCATGGAAATCTTTACAGATACAGAACAAAAAAACCTCACAATTTGTATGGAAACACAAAAGACCCCAAATAGCCAAAACAATCTTGATAAAGAAGAACACAGCTGGAGGAATCAGGCTCCCTGACTTCAGACTATACCACAAAGCTACAGTAATCAAAACAGTATGGTACTGGCATAAATACAGACTTATAGATCAATGGAATAGGACAGAGAGCCCAGAAATAAACGCACATACCTACAGTCAGTTAATCTATGACAAAGGAAACAAGAACATACAATGGAGGGAAGATAGGCTTTTCAATAAGTGATGCTGGAAAAACTGGACAGCTACATGTAAAGAATGAAATTAGAACATTATCTAATACCATATACAAAAATAAACTCAAAATGGATTAAAAACTTAAATGTAAGACCAGATACTATAAAACCCTTCCAAGAAAGGCAGAACACTCTCTGACATAAATCGCAGCAATATCTTTTTGGATCCACCTTCTAGAGTAATGAAAATAAAAAAATAAACAAATGGGACCTAATTAAAAGCTTTTGCACAACGAAGGAAACCATAAACAAAATGGAAATGCAACCTACAGAATGGGAGAAAATATTTTCAAACACTGTGACCTACAAGGGATTAATCTCCAAAATATACAAACAGCTCATGCAGCTCTATATCAAAAAACCAAACAACCCAATCAAAAAATGGGCAGAAGACCTAAATAGACATTTCTCCAAAGAAGACATACAGATGGCCAAAAAGCACATGAAAAGATGCTCAACACTGCTAAGTATTAGAGAATGCAAATCAAAACTACAATGAGGTATCACCTCACTCTGGTCAGAATGGTCATCATCAAAAAGTCTACAAACAATAAATGCTGAAGAGGGTGTGGAGGAAAGGGAACCCTGCTACACTGTTGGTGGGAATGTAAACTGGTACAGCCACTATGAAGAACAGTATGGAGGTTTCTTATAAACCTAAAAATAGAACTACCGTTATCATCCAGAAATCCCACTCCTGGGCATATATCCAGAGAAAACCATAATTTGAAATGATACATGCACCCCAATGTTCACTGCATCACTATTTACAATAGCCAAGATATGGAAGCAACCTAAATGTCCATCAACAGATGAATGGATAAAGATGTGGTACATATATGCAATGGAATATTACTTAGGCATAAAAAAGAATGAAATAATACCTTTTGAAGCAACATGGATGGACCTAGAGAATATCATACTAAGTGAAGTAAGTCACACAGAGAAAGACAAATATTGTATTATATCACTTACATGTGAAATTTGTATCATTTTTTAAATGATACAAATGAGCTCATTTACAAAACAGAAACAGACTTATAGACTTTGAAAACAAACTATGGTCACCAATGGGGAAAGGTAGGGGGGAGGGATAAATTAGGAGTTTAGGATTAACATATACAAACTACTATATATAAAATAATCAACAAGCACCTACTGTATAGCACAGGGAACTCTACTCAGTATTCTGTAGTAACCTATGTGGGAAAAGAATCTGAAAAAGAACAGATATATGTATAACTGAATCACTTTCCTATACACCTGAAACTAACACAACATTGTAAATCAACTATATTGCAATACAAAAATGAAAATTTTTAAAAAGAAATAGTTGAAAAGAAAAAAACAACAACAAAAAAATAAATATTTTTCAATTCTTTAACATTTTTATATTTAGACTACCTTCAGGCTTGTTTATGTAAAAGTGACCATCATATATATGCATGATCTTCATTATAAAGCCTCAAATAGTAAGAGTCAGATTTGGCATAATTTCTTTTTCCAAGCAGAACCTAACAAAAAAGGAAGAAAGGAAGGAAGAAGGAAGAAGGAAAGAAGGAAGGAAGGGAGGGAGGGAGGAAGGAAGAAAAAGAGGGGAATTCTTTTTTTTTAATTAATTAATTTTTGGTTGCATTGGGTCTGTTGCTGCACGTGGGCTTTCTCTAGCTGCAGCAAGCGGGGGCTAGTCTTCCTTGCGGTGCATGGGCTTCTCATTGTGGTGGCTTCTCTTTGTTGTGGAGCATGGGCTCTAGGTGCACGGGCTTCAGTAGTTAGGGCATGTGCAATCAGTAGTTGTGGCTTGCGGGCTCTACAGTGCAGGCTCAGTAGTCGCGCCGCATGGGCTTAGTTGCTCTGCGGTATGTGGGATCTTGCCAGACCAGGGATCAGACCTGTGTCCTCTGCACTGGCAGGTAGATTCTTAACCACTGCGCCACCAGGGAAGCCCTGGAGGGAAATTCTTAATTAAGAATTAATTAAGAAAGAAGGGAAGACTCCTAGTTGTGGCATGCAGGCTTCTTAGCTGACACACGTGGGCTTCTTAGTTGCGGCATGCAGACTCTTATTTGCACATGTGAACTCTTAGTTGCAGCATGCATGCAAGATCTAGTTCAACGACCAGGGATCAAACCCGGGCTCCCTATATTGGGAGTGCAGAGTCTTCCCCACTGAATCACCAGAACTAAGAGTCCACATGCTACAACTAAGAGCCCGCATGCCACAACTAAGGATCCTGCACGCTGCAACGAAGATCTCGTGTGCTCCAATGAAGACCCGGCACATCCAAAATACATTAAATAAATAAATAAATATTTTAAAAAAGAAAGAAAGAAAGGAGGGAGGGAGGGAGGGAGGAAGGGACTTTTATCAAAGCCCTGACTATGAACCAAAAGGGACCATCAAAGGGGAACATTAGTCTTCTTCAATAATAAAAGGGTATCAATGAGTCAAAACCCAAATTATCAATTTTAGTAGACATGCTGCCTCTTTGAATTCAGCTGGCTTACAGATACATGACTGGTCAAATCCTGTTTGTATTTATGTTGATAAGTTGTTCCTGTTATCTATTGTTAACTCCCTCAGAATATAGTGGCTTGACTATACCATTTCATGATATCTCACATTTGTCAGTCATGAATTCAGTTAGAGATTGGCTGAATAATTCTCCCTTCCACATGTTACTGACAGATTGGGCTACTCTGAAGAGTCATGACAGCTTCACTTTCAAGTCTGATTCCTTGGGAGAAATGGCTGGAAGGCTAAGGTCTGCTGAGGCCAGTCTTAGACATGGCCTCTCCAGCATGGAGTCTATCGGTAGTCAGGGTTTTTATATAAGGCAGCTCAGGGATCCCAAAAGGAGCATTCCAAGGGAGCCCAGGTGGAAGCTGCAAGACTTCTTATGACCTAACCTCAGGTGTCTAAGAATGTCACTTCTCAAGTCTTCTATCAGTCGAAACAGACATGAAGACCTGATTAGACACAAGAGGAAGGACTTTGACATCACGTTTCAGTGGGAAGAGGAGCAAAGAATTTGCGGCCGTTTTATATCTTCCACACAAATTCACATTGCAAGATATGTCAGGAAGATCCATAGCTCAAAGATACATATTCTGCTGATGCTTTACCAATATTATTTTTTGGAAAAAAATGGTTGTTTATAGTTATGTCTTCTTTAAAACTGTTCAGGTTTAAACTAGTGTAACCAATTTTTATGACATGGAACTTTTAAAGCCTTAAGCTCTTTTTTGGGGGGTGGGGGGGTTGTTCTGGGTTTTGGTTATACTTTTTAGAAAATTCTTTTCCCATTCCAAAGGCCTACCTTAGCCAAATATTAGGCAGATGTGAGGTAACTTTCTTTTCAGGCACATTGCCTTGGTAGGCCATAGATTCTGAAGGAGGATATTAGTCCTCGCAGTGTGGCTAACTGTTAAGAATATAAATATGGGGCTTCCCTGGTGGCGCACTGGTTGAGAGCCCGCCTGCCGATGCAGGGGACACAGGTTTGTGCCCCGGTCCGGGAGGATCCCACATGCCGCAGAGCGGCTGAGCCCGTGAGCCATGGCCGCTGAGCCTGTGCGTCCGGAGCCTGTGCTCCACAATGGGAGAGGCCACAACAGTGAGAGGCCCACGTACCGCAAAAAAAAAAGAATATAAATGTGAAAATAACTTGTAACGTAAAGTACCTACATTCCGAGTACTTCTTAGACAGTATAACTTCTACCTCATAGCCACTCACAACTTAGCAAAAATCAGTTGAAACAATTATTAAAAATAGTGAATTCCTGAGATGGTCAGTACTGCAGTCCTCCAAACTTATTTGCAGTTAACTTCATCCAAGCCAGCATTGTTAAACCAAACAATTTAACTACTCATTGTTTTAATGCAGTACTGATAATTTTTCATTAAGCTGAACTTTGACATTACACCATCACCTCACATTGAAAGCCTGTATAAGACACTGCCTTTTAAAGCTCATTATTATATCTATTATTATGTGAATATAGTTGAAGCTATGGTTCAGGACACCACCTTGCCTCCTTTAGGAGAATCTGCAGGTAAAATTTCTCTCTGGCTGAGTAACAGAAATAGTTGAACCTCTCTGGAGCAACTAATTTGTCTTTATTTTGAGACTCTGAATCATGTAACTGGTTTTGGTTTCCTCTTTGCTCTGTCCGCTAAAAGTCAAATTTGTTGCCTTTCGTTGGCAACTGAGAGAATATGAACTTGAATGCTGACCTCATGCTGTAGTTTAACTCATTTTTCATAGCACTGCTTTCCCTTTTTCTAATAACTCATTTCTTTTCTTTATCTGTTTATAGTACGTGTTTTTTGAAACCTGCCTTATATCTTTTTTGAAAAAAGGCAAGGAGTAAATGATTAAATTAAAATAAATATTAAATAATTGTTCGTTGAGTGTTTACTATGTTTTACAAAGAGTTTATAAGCGGTATGCTATCTTACTAGACCTTTGGACACATGTTTTACAGTTATGGGAAACAGAAACATGTATTTAATGGGTGATCCCAGCTCAGTCTAATCAGATATTGGGTGTGTGACACCATCTATACCTCCTCTAATCTATCTGAATTGAGGAGCTAGAAGAATAATTCAGGACGTTAGTAGTTGGGATTAAGAATTTTCAGGTCTTTGTAATAACCATGATTAGTGAGAAAGGAATGCTATTCCCAGGAGAAAATTTCACCCTGAATAAAGACTCTGGCTTCTATATTTGGATTAAGCATTTGCTAATGTTTTAAGTGGTTGGTCTAAAATAATAGTAAACAGTAAATTATATGTTTTAGTTCCCTATATTTGCATATTGTAACTGTCATTTTAGGGGGCCCAATATCTTGCAATTAAAATATTTTCAGATTAAAGTAGTGGTTCTCAACCACAAGTAATACCTGAAGACACTTTTGGTTGTCACAACTGGAGGTGGCGGTAGTACTGGTATCTAATTGGTAGAGGCCAGGAATGCTGCTAAAAATCCTATAATGCACAGGACAGCCCCCCACAATGAAGAATTATCCAGTCCAAATGTCATTAGTGCTGAGATTGAGGAACCCTGGGGTAAAGTCACGTGCTGTGATGTAAGAACTTTCAGTTCTTAACCAATAACTAGTGTAAGTGTTTGAAACAATGTAAAACTTTTTAGAAAAATGATTGTTGGCTTTCCTTAATATTGGAGGCTTTTTGAAATTGTATCATATTTATTTCTGTACACCCAACATCTAGCATAAGGCCTGGCCTACAAAGGCTTGTAGAAAGAAGCAAAGGATGCTACTGATTTCCCATCTTTGAGGGAGTTGGCCTTTTTTCTGTGCAGGAGGTAATAGTCTACCTGTTCAACTTCCCACACTGAAGGTCCCTTTTGCCTCTCTCTTACTTGGTTCTCGTGGTAGTCAGCAATATAGAATATGTATAATTAAGGTATTAATGAGAGGGTTTGCTTGTAAATGGAATGAAATCCAGCACCCGTACAATCCTAAAACACCTGATATTTCAGAGAGACAGTCTAATAATGTATTTGTTTTCTCATAATCTAGATTGTCCCAGTACTATCCTCATATTATGCAGCCTCAGGAAGCAAAGTGCCTGAATACAATGCCCTCTGCTTGTTTGAAGTGCTACTATAAGAACTATTTGGTTAAACAGCATTTCTGTATCTCTTATGGTATTAAAGTTAGAGCCATTCTCCAGTGTGTCACATAATATGCTTTAGGCAAACCTCATGTTATTAATTCATACTCAAGATTTGTTCCAGGAAAAAAATATCTCAGCATATTATTTCTCTTGTCAAACACACACACACACACACGCAAATATATATATACATATCTCCAACTACTTTTCTTTCTTACCTTAGCTATAAGAAAAATAAGCTGCATGAAATCACTTTCTCTTTCTGAGGCAGTGTCATGAGTTGTTAAAATGACATACCCTGGAGCCAGGCTTCCAGGATTCAAATCCCAGAACCAACACTTACTAGCTGGGGACTTCACTTCTCTGTGACTCAACTTCCTCATAGACAAAATGAAGATAATAATTACACTGACTTAAGGTTACTGTTAGGATGAAAATAGTTAACTGTTAATTACTTAAAATAGTGCCTAGTACATAGGAAGCTTTTGATAAGTATCACCCACTATTATTTCTGCTTTCTTCAGACAATTCCAAGCCTGCTGGATTTTCTAGTTGCCCTCTGACTTATTAAGCTCTTAAGGGCCAGAGCCTTAGGTAGGTTGCTCACCAATGAACTGCCGATTTCTAGCAGAATATCTAACAAATAGCATGTCTTTTAAAAAATGTGACCTGAATAAAAAAGTGGAGGCTTGTACTTTACCAATAGACAGATTATAAAACATATGAAGCTTTATCCTCAAATGGGGACTATGTCCAAAGAACAAAGGTGAATCTTGTATGAGACTGTAAAAGTATAGACCTCAAGTGCCAATGAAAGACTATTATACCTACCACATTTAAGTGTTACTTTAAGTTAAAGTTAGATCAGAAGGAAATGAGACTTCACTTAATATTTGACAGAAAAATTACTTAAGAACAATTTTCACTGCAGTGTTGCAGTATCTGACACTAGAATAAAAATTTTTGCACTCTACATAATGGATGCAAAAAAAGGTGGGTCAGAAATCCTTCCCGCAAGGATTTTATAGGCCAGTGTTTATGAGGAATGCAAAGTCTAGCTACTGGGGATTTTTTAATTTCTTTTTTGTAATTATGTGATACACACACAACATTGGACATGTTCTTATTCTCTATGAATTTGCTAGTTTCAGTTTAGGAGCACTTCTATTTGAACGTAAGATAGCATACATACTGTTTGAATTTTGCCTTTTTGATAGAGTCATATCAGTGAGCACCGAATTAAATCAATGGGATTTATGGGTGCAAAGAAAAAGCTCACTACCTCACACTGTTCGTTCTCTTAGAGATTTGACTTCAGAATTGAATCATCCAAAACAATCTAATTCTTCAAAGGCCATTCGTCTGTAATTATCCAGATAACATGTAAATTACATCTTGCCAAGTGTTGGAAATAAAGTTTTTGATCCTGTCATGCATATGTCTAAGAAACCATATGATGTTTACTTAACTGAAAAACAAATCTCGCCTGCTACCTGTCAATTAATCAACCAATAACTTAGTTTCAGGCTTATATGCAGAGCTGAATCCCTACTTAGTGGAAGTGACATGGTGAGTAAGTGACGATGGCAAAGCCATCTGAAAGGATTGCACTCCTAAGGCTAGATTTCCAAACAGCCCCACATTTGACGGAAGTGATGTAGACAACAGGACAGACACTTTCAGCTCGGTGGTTAAGAAGGCACTGCAGAAATTTAAAAGATTCCAGTAATGTCTTTCTATGATGTTATGATACTGGATTACTCACTATGCTGTATTACCATGCCCATGTCATATATAAATTTCATTTCTTTCCATTTCTCTGTGGTATCATTTCACAAAATTACAGGGCTGGAAGAGAATCTGATTTTCCAACATTCAACTTGACTCTGTTACCCAATTATGATGTGATTTTAAGTACTATTCCAAAGTGTTACACCCATCATCAGACAGCTTTAGATTATTTAAAGTTTACAAAGTATAAAATGTTTGTAATTTTTTAACATGTAATGAGAATAACTGATAGTCCTTCGTGAATTGTTTTTTGATGAGCTTCCTTTTCCTGTTCCCTTAGATGATTAAGAGAAAAGTATTTCTCCCTCTCCACCTTTTTTTGGCTTTATATGTTCTTCTTTAAAGAATCTGAGGATTGCTTTAATTAAACAATAGGATGAAGGGGGAGAAAAGGGATATGTGTTAAGATTTGGCTGAATGTCAGGCATTGTGCTAGGTTTTTTGTAATATACTATGTCATCTAATTTCTGCAACACTTGTGGTTCATATTATTATCTCTATTTTATAGAGGACTCAGAAATATTAGATTCAAAGTCATGCAGCTAGCAAGTGGCAGAAGCAGGCTTCTTCTTTAAACCTAGGTCTTCCAACTCTATGTCTAGTGCTTTTCCTAGCACAACACACATGTAGAAAC
Organism: Delphinus delphis; assembly: GCF_949987515.2. Taxonomy (NCBI): domain Eukaryota; kingdom Metazoa; phylum Chordata; class Mammalia; order Artiodactyla; family Delphinidae; genus Delphinus; species Delphinus delphis. The sequence continues at coordinate 50,917,349 of NC_082699.1, forward strand.
AGGTCATCAGGATAGCCTCATTCTCACCTACACTCTACTAATCTAGCATGTATCACCAAGGAAGTGGTCAGGATCACTCTAATACGGTTATCATGCATAACTCTTGCTTACTTTATCCTTAAAACATTCCAGGTGAAATATAGTTCACATAGAAAAACTGCTCCCAGAAACGAAAAGGCCTAAGGAAAATGATTACGTATGAAAATTCTCTGATTGAGATCTACAGTTAAAAAGGAACTGTAGTAGCACCTCTTAACTAAGGACAGAACCCACAAGAATTCAGTATCTCATTGCACTTCTCATCTCCAGGCTCAATTTGATCTGTATGTAGAGTGAGTAAACATTATTTAATTTAATCCTTCTGAAAGAGGTATGATTATCTGCATTTTTAAGATTATCTCGAAAAAACAATATTTAAAATTAAGTAACTTGTCCAAGGTCACACAGCTAAACCTCTGTATCATACCATTAAAATCTTTCTGTTCAAGTTCTAATCCTTTTCTAGAGTTCCCGAAACATTTCTTCTTGCCATTAGCTCATTTTCACACTGTAACCCTATGGTCCTTCACCATACTTTGCTTCCTGGCAGTAAACCTCCTCATTAAGTCCACTTCCTTAAATTCTCCCTCTTGCTCTAAGATCTTCAGTTTGCTCAAAGATTCCACAGAATGTTTCCTTGAGCAGTACTGCCTAATGAAAAAGCTTTTCAAATCCTTCTCTTCCATAAACATTTTCCATGAACTTGTAATAAACAGTTGTATTTCACTTATTTATTGTAATGTATACATTTTGATTCATAGACATTCTCCTATTAGTAGCCACAAAAAATGACACATATCTTTATATATTAATCTAATAAATCTCTTTAACATTTGAACACTTCATTCACTTTGTTATTTTTGAGTTCACATTTTCTAGAGGCCAGTAATTGTGCCTGATAAGGCAATTTGGTACAAAGCCCATTAGGCCCCTCATTTGATGATAATAAATATGCCAAATGGCAAACTAGAGCACATTTATCTGCTAGGTGGTGTCCCAGGGACACTGATCTGTTCATTGAACATTTGGCACCTATTATGCTAAGTGCTCATGTGCTCTAAATGAAACATTAATTAAAACCACCTAAATTATTTGGTTTGGTTCTTCCCTAAGTTGCATGTGATTACAGGTATGTCAGGTGACCCCACTGCGTCTCAGTTTCTTCTTTTATAATAAAGAGATTAAATGATTCCTAAAGTCCCTTCTAGTGGTGTAGGTTCGATGTGGTTGTGTCACTTCCTAAACTGACAAGTCATACCTCTTAACTTTCCAAATTAGATATGGTTTAATCTTCATAGCTACGTAACTTAGAGAAAACTTCTTTTAAAAAGATACATAAATGACAAGAACTAACTTGGATGTACCGCAGATTTCTCTTAGCAATATTTTTATTTAAGTGTAAATGAATCATAAACACAAGGACTGTATTTCTCCTAAAAATAAACATGCCTAAAATCTCATGATATTTTCTTGGCAAAATGCACTTAGGCTTTTAGTAAACCCAAGACATTTGAAAATCAGATGATATACTGAGAACAGGATATTCGTGCAAGATTTATACCTATAAAATGAAGTAAATTGAGGCAATATGTTGGTTATTACAGGCTAAGGAGCTCTAGTGATTTTATTCCCCTGATATTAAAGTAAAAGTAAATTTGGGACTTAATAGTCTAGTTCAAGACCCAAACCACAAAGACCTTACTACTCCCTACATTCATTACATGGACTTCTCTGCCTATTAGTTAAACAAATTCCCCTATACCACTTGTTCCCAATTGATCATTTCTTTCAGACTGACTTAACTGGACACCAACTCTTTCCATAAGTTCTCCCTGTTTTCCAAAGTGTAGAATCTCTTTTTCCAACACACCACATATTTTGGGGTTTCCAAACAACTTTCAGCTCATGAGTCCCTCATCTTCATATAAACAAACAAACAAATAATACATCTGTTCCCTTGAAGCTCTTGCCAATTGACCATACATTCTTTTTCTTTTTTTTTTTTTTTTTTTGGCCATGCTGCATGGCATGCAGGATCTTAGTTCCCTGACCAGGGATTGAACCCATGCCCCCTGCAGTGGAAGCGCAGAGTCCTAACCACTGAACCACCAGGGTATTCCCCCCAATTGACTATACACTCTTTACTCAATTCTGACATTATCTTCTATTATCCTCCTGGTCATTTCCCTTGATTCAATAAAATCTTTGGCACCTGTTGAAACCATTTATTTCCTGCTATTGTGAGTAATGTCATCATCTACTGCATGACTCATCCAAACCTAAACAGAATCATCTTTGAACTTATCTTCTTTACTCCACTTGTTATCCTTCTCATGGACATACCCAGAAATGCTCCACTTCTGAAACTGGAAATGCCCTCTATCTACTCTTGAGACCACAGTTTTCTGACTTTCCCATAGATCTTTTCAATTTCATTAGACTCCAACTCACAGGTCTTTATACGTCCTCCTCTATTAGCCACTGCTTCCTTCTTTCTCCTCTACTCTCTGATCCATCACTTCTAAACTTCCCCTTCCTTGACACTATCCTTGCAAACATCTCCATCCAGAAAAGTCAACTAGGTTGCGAATGCTATTTAGTAAATCACACAACTGGGCATTGAATCAAGAGTTGAGTTCTCTCCTTCCTTCCCTAACTACTAATAGGAGAGAAGCAAGTGAGTCACATGGCAATAGTAACCATTCCTTCTTCAAGCCATTCCTCCCTTACACCTCAACTCCTAATCTATTTTCTCAATAGATAAAATGCAATTCATAAGAGAGGCAGTCCCTTGATTTCCAGAGAAAGGACAGAAAGAAAGATCAGATGATCTTTCCAAACTTTCTATCCTTGGAGTGGAGGTGAAGTCCCCTCTCCACTACAGAGAGTTGAGGAGTGGCATTATTACCAATTAACTTCCTCAAGAACCTATAAGCCCTAACAGGTGAAAGGCAAGACTTTCTTGTTCTCCTTTATAGATGTAGAACCCCGCACAATGACTAACACATAGTAGGGGTTCAAACAACATTCACTTAAATCATGAATAAATGACTGGGTAATGGTCAGGGAATTTCTGACAAATATATTTGTATCTTCAAACCACCAGCTAGCTACTTTAGTTGCACGCTTTCTATATGTGGAGACCGAGATTTTGTTTCAGCAAACTATCTCAAACCATTTTCATGTGCCTTTGGTTTTAACAAAACTCAAAATATACTATGCCAAGTATACTTCTCCATAGATTTTAAACACAAAATTCTTTCAGAGGAAATTTAATACTAATGTTTGTGATTCATTTACACTTAAATCATCAAAATATCACTTAAGAATCTCATTTGGCTGTCTAATTTTGTGCTTCCCTAACTGGATAATTGTTTGTATATTTAAGACAAAATTATTATTTGCCCTTAATTATTTAGATGATTGTCTCAATTATATACTTTGTATCTTGCATGTAGACAAGCCATAATCAAACTAAAATGCACTCTGATTTCAGGATAATTAAGTCTTTCTTTATATTTGAGGATATAGTTTTTGTATGAGAGAACTGAAACAAGAAATAAGAAGTTTAATAGTACTCTTTTAGGGCTTCCCTGGTGGCACAGTGGTTGAGAGTCCACCTGCCGATGCAGGGGACACGGGTTCGTGCCCCGGTCCAGGAAGATCCCACGTGCAGCAGAGTGGCTGGGCCCGTGAGCCATGGCCGCTGAGCCTGCGCGTCAGGAGCCTGTGCTCCGCGATGGGAGGGGCCGCAGCGGTGAGAGGCCCGCGTACCGCAAAAAAAAAAAAAAAAAAAGAAAATGAAGACTCAGAAAGTTTAACTAACTTGCTCAAGGTTATCCTGATTTGTTCTGAGGGAGACTGGCTCCCTGACCATTCTGCAGTACTGAACAATTTACCCAGCATGAGCACTCCCTTAGGCATCAACACTCTCAACACACAAAGCATGTCACTAATGCCTTCAGATAATGTGGTCCAATCTCTTAACTCTTCAAAAAAACTTGTTTAAATGAAAGGTGCATATTTTATTACAGTATATAAATAACTTGGAAAACCTTAAAAAATATATTTCTGACCAGGGAACAGAGGACTGTTGCAATGACCAGAAAGATAAATAGATGTTAAAGCCAAATCTCCTTTGAAGGAGATAGAGCAGGAAGCACAAGGGAGTAAGTCGGAGCATTGCTGGAGCCAACTGTACTAAGATCTTCAACCTCATGGTCAGACCACAGTCTACATTCTAACTGGCTATGGTTGTTTCTGTAGAGATCTGTAAGTCCCTTACAATGATTATCATATATGGATCACATACACACTAAGGCTTGACATTTGTTACTCTGAATATGTAGATGGACATGCCTAGCCTTTGCTCTGGCCCAGTAAGTAGGCTTGGTTTCCAGGGATATGATCCTGATTTCCAGCTTCAGAGATAACAGGTATCTCAGAGGACAATAAAGAACTGAGATGTACTCTTCTCCTCTATCTTCTATTCTTTGGACAATTCCTATGATCTGAACCTCAGAGATCAAATTGCAGTATCTCCCATACTAGCTTGTTATGACAACTAAGGTTGTAAAGGAAGAAACCATTCCAAGACTTTGCCTAATAAGTGCCATTAAACCAACAGTTGAACTCCCCATCCCCTCCTTAACTGCTAAGAACAGAAGCAGTTGAGTATATGGCCATACTAACCAAGGGATAAGTGACCAGGAGTCACTACGAATAGCAGCAAGCCCAGTCCTGCCAAAACTATAAAAATGATCCATACAAAAAATTCAGTGCTGTCAAGTCTATAAAATTCTATATATCATTTGCCTCTGATAGTTAGTTTTTGGCTATGACACAGAGAGACCCAGACAATCTCAAAAAAGAAGCTGAGAACTTACCTTATTCTATTTTTCTTACTACGACTATCCTTTGTTTAGAAGTCTGCACTTCTTGTTTAATTAAGAGGCAGTTGGCAATATTGCTTTTTATTTCAGAATATCCGTAAGGAAGAAACACCCGGTCCACATGGCACTGAGGAGAGAAGGATGAGATCAAATACTACGACCAACTCCTTAACATCAGGCACTACTCAGAATAGACCTGCATTTGTAACCCACCATTTTTTCCTGCTTGGGTACATCAATCATGTTGGGGGGGATCTGAGACTCAAAAAGAGGCTTAGGGCTTCCCTGGTGGCGCAGTGGTTGAGAGTCCGCCTGCCGATGCAGGGGACACGGGTTCGTGCCCCAGTCCCGGAAGATCCCACATGCTGCGGAGCAGCTAGGCCCGTGGAGCCATGGCCACGGGGCCTGTGCTCCACAACAGGAGAGGCAACAGCAGTGAGAGGCCCGTGTACTACAAAAAAAAAAAAAAAAAAGAGGCTTAAATTCTCAAGTCCAGAGGGTTAGTTTTCCTGGCACATTTTTCTTTAGAAAAACAATTTTTTCTATGTGTGATTCATAGAAAACTAAGCTTCTCTTTTCATCAAAGATGGGTCAGTTAATTTAGCACAGTGCCACACACACCAAAGGCAAGAGGCACTTTCAAGGATCATTTATACATGTCAGTAAAGGGTGATTGAAACTGCATCTTTAAAAATAGACCTTTGCTGGTTATGATTTCATAATTCACCCCACTTCCCTCATTGCTCATTCAGTTGCAAATCATAATTTGCCAATAAAATTAGTATCAAAAGAGGTATTAGTCTATGAAAGCTGTATCATTACACAAGTATTCTTATCTTAGCAATCTAGGGATTTCATAACTTCAGTTTCAAAATTTTTCTGTTAATTAGTAACTACCAAATATATCCCTTTTGTTTAATTGTTTTAAAGCTCATTTATTATTTTCCAGATCTTCTGACTCAGACCTATGTTAGGTATCTAGCTAACATGCTTACCTGAATTCTAAACAATTATTTAATCTGTATATCAATAATGATGGTCTGCATAAGTGAGTACAGGACCTGAATAATTTTATAAAAATTTTATATACTGACTATATTTCTAATTTAACTAAGCTACTACCATCTTTCTCTACAAAAATAACAATTTCCTAGCTCTGACATTATTTAAGGTTCTCTCTTCTCCTTTCCTCTGCTGCTAGATGCCCTCTTACCTGATGTTGCCTATCAGAATGGAGACCGAAGATGCCAATACTGAGGGGACAAAGAATAAACCAACGTCTCTCAGGTAAAGCTCTAGGGTAAAAGGAGAGCTGGTAAGGTATGTATAAATCGTGTCTCTGCCTTTAATATCATGACTCTCTCAACACTACAGAGTTACTCTAATATAGGCATGCCAGGCACTGGGAGGGGCAGGCAGGCTTTCTGGCTCTCCTCCAATCAAGTAGCTCCATTTTGTCTATAGCAGAATCTATTCCAATTCAGATGGATGGTAACCACTAGAAGGCCATTTTGAATCTAAGCAAAGGAATGTTTCCTTTCTCTCTTTTTCTGCATCTTTAGCTCCTAATATTAGTTTTCTTTCTTAATCTTGCCAAAATAATGCATCTCAAAATGTGAGTATAAGACATAGCATTAGAAAAATATATCGGCCTTGGAGGAACCTCTTGAAAATTTTCTTTCAAGTTCTGCTTGCTGGTTGAAGGGTTTAGGCCAGGGTGGTACGTGTGCTATCAATCTCTTTTGAATCAAACAGAATTCTTAAGCTACTCAATCACTTTTCCTTTTATCAGATCTACATGTCTACTATTTCCCTTTAAATAGAAGAAAACAGCCAACCTCCTTCTCTTTACTTCCTCTTCTCTACTTGCATAGTTCTTCCGTGCAGGGCTCAAAAGCCCTGGAGGAGAAATCTGTCCAGGGGTCTGGCAATAAGCAACAGTAATAAAAATGTCTAACAGAGATCATGTCATCTTGGACAAGTCATTTAACTGTTGATGCCTCTATTACCTCATCTGTCTAATCAACAAAACAAAACAAAAATCTTCTAATATCTTACATATTTTTTTCAAAGTTTTTAAGTAAGCTATTCCCTATGTCTGTTTTAAGATTGAAATATAATTCACACACAGTGAAATACACAGCTATTACATGTTGGATAAATGCTGACATATGCATACACTCATGTAACCCATATCCATATCAAATGTATCAATAGCTCATTTCCATCATACTAGAATGTTTCCTCATATCCCTTCCTATTCAGTCCTGCCACATAACCACCTCCCAACCACCAACCCCAGAGGCCACCATCATTCTAATTTATTTTACCAGAGATAGACTTAGCTGGTCCTAGAACTATATATATATAGATTCACAGAAGATATTATTTTGTGTCTGGTTTCTTTTGCTCAGAATGTTTTTCAGATGTATCCATGCTGTTGTATATATCAGCAGTTTGTCCCTTTTTTATTGCTCCTTAATATTTCATTCCTTATTTCTTTAATTCTAATCCCTCATTCTTTTCCTATTATTCTTTAATATCCCATTACATGAAATATCACAATTTATTTACTTATTTTCCTGTCGGTTTTTGGGTTTTGCCACTTACAAATAAGGTTACTATATACATCTTCGTACAAGCCTGTTTTGAGAAAATTTATTTTATCTTGAGAAATTTGGGAGTACAGCTGCTGAATCAGACCATCAACATATGTCTGACTTAAAAAGAAAATGACAGTATTGCAAAATGTTTTAGGCCATTTTACATTTCCAACAACAATACGTGAGATCTCTGGCTCCTCCACATTCTTGTCAAAATTCGGTGTTAGTATTTTTAATTTTAGTAATTCTAGTGCATGTGAACTGTTATCTCATTATGATATTAATTTTCACTTTTCTAATGAGGTTGAGGACTTTTTAATATGCTTGGCTGCTTACATATCTTTGTGATGTGTTTGTTAAAGTATTTTTCCATTGTTTTACTGAATTGTTTTTATTTCTATTTTTGATTTACAGGAGCTCTTTACATATTCTTTTTTTTTTAATTTTTTTAAATTTATTTATTTATTTATGGCTGTGTTGGGTCTTCATTCCTGTGTGAGGGCTTTCTCTAGTTGTGGCAAGCGAGGGCCACTCTTCATCACGGTGCGCAGGCCTCTCACTATCGCTGCCTCTCTTGTTCTCTGTGGAGCACAGGATCCAGAGGCGCAGGCTCAGTAGTTGTGGCTCACGGGCCCAGCTGCTCTGCGGCATGTGGGATCTTCCCAGACCAAGGCTCGAACCCGTGTCCCCTGCATTGGCAGGCAGATTCTCAACCACTGCACCACCAGGGAAGCCCAGGAGCTCTTTATATATTCTTAATACAAGTCCTATACATTCAAAATATAAATATGATTTATGCATTACAAATATTTTTCTCAGCCTGGGGCTTATCCATGTTCTTAATAGTGTCTTTTGATGAGTGTAAGTTTTAGATACTGATGAAATCCAGCTTAACATTCTTTATGTATAGATTTTCTTTTTCCGAAAAAATCTTTGCCTACCCCAAGGTTACAATCATATTCTCCCTTGTTTTCTTCTAGAAGTTTTATAGTTTTAGCTTGTATGTTTAAATCTATGATCCATCTCAAAATTTGTTTCTGTGTTGAACTAGGAATCAAGGTCAATTTTTTTTCCATATAAAATACCAGTTGTATCAGTTTATTCTGTAGAATAAACATTCTTTTCCCATTGAATAGTTTTGGAGGTTTTGTCAAATGTCAATTGACAGTATAAGTGTAAGTCTATTTCTGTACCATTGATTTACTTTTCTAACATTATGATGCACTGATTACTGTTATTTCATAATGTTTTGAAATCAAGGTAGCATGAGTCCTCCATTTTCTTCTCTTTTGATAATACTTTGGCTTTTCTGGATCCTTTGCATTCCATGTTAATTTATAATCAGTTTATCAATTTGTTACAAAATTTTGCCCTGATTTTTCATTGGGATTGCATTGACTCTATACACCAATTTGGGAATGAAACTTTTTAAAAAAATTATTAAGGAAAATACTGATAAAAAGACATTTCTGTAGATGGTATTTCAAGAAGTAGAGGAATAAATTGGCATTTGGATTTTTAGTGTAAATTTGCAGAACTTTTCCTAAGCAAAAGGTGTATGAATAAAGATGTATGATCCAAGTGCTATGAAATGTTCCAAACAAGTGGCAGAGAAGATTCATTAATTCAGTTTAGACTCTTATTGAGTACAATGTCATAGCTGGCTAGGAACTCTGAATATACGTGAGACAGTGCCTAGCACAGAGACAAAATTCAATAACTGCTGAATGAGTAAATGAGAAAGGCACATTCATCAAAGAGTTTGTGGTCTAATAAGGGAGACACACATACAAACAAATGATTAAAAGGTAGTAAGAAAAGACCAACGGGAGGACATGAGAGGGAGTTGCTAAATCTGAGAGGTCCTCTGACTGCAGTAAAATGCAGCATAAAATTGCATGGAGTTTACAGTCCTAAAATATTCTAATTAAATCTTAAAAGGTACTTAAGGAAAGGCCACTTATATTCTTTCTCTTTCTACTCATCCCTTCCCTGCTATTTAAAAAGAAAATAAATTTTAAAAATGCCACAGCTTTACAAGTAAAATTTAGGATTATTAAAGATTATTTACACCACACTTACCTAAAAATAAATATACCACTTTATTTTTCTGCGAAACTTGTAGTGGATGAAGAACAATAAATCTATTTTCCTATTTAAGGATCTTAATGTAACTAAGAAAAGAGCACTGGGATATGTTGGGTTTTTTGTGTAATTCTCGTTCACTTTAAGCATTAGTTTCTCTGGCTTTGTATGAAAATATTCTCCTTATACACTTTCATACTCATTTACTCAACTGTCAATATATACTTATTTATCATCTACTGCATGCCAGGAAAAAACATGATGATCTATAGTTTTATATACCAAGTAAAATAAAAATACTTTCTGTCAAGTTTAATATATGTGGATGTTGTCTGAAATAATTCTTGGAGGATTTTACTACATGAGTCAGAAAGATTAATCTTGGAAGAAGATATCTGGGAAATAACGTGAATGCAGAATTTAATAAGGCCTTTTTTCTAATTAAATGATGATCTTTAAAAATGTATATCCTTAATAAATCTGCACTAAAATTTCATAAGATACAACAAATACCAGCATGGGAGGTAGTTTTGGGTTAACTATGCATTCAGGGCAGGAGAGACTAGAAGTTAAAAGTGTGCTGTGGTACACATTTTGTTTGGGGGAATACACAGAATCCACAGAGTTTGTTAAATTTCAGACAAAAAGGGAAATATATCCTAATAAAAGATTTCAATAGAGATAACAGCCAGAATATATGAAATAAATTACATCCAATGTAAAATTGTAAGGAAGAAAAAAATATGTGACAATAGAAAACAAAAAATACTAAATAGATGAAAATAAGTCCTATCTGACACAAGTAATAATGATAGGAAATGGAATAAATTTATGTGATCAAGACATAGATATCCAGCTTGAATTAAAAACAATCCAGTAACATGACAAAAAGGATAAAAAATTTTAAAGGATAGGTGTCTCCTCAACCGCACCCCCTCCAATGAGGCTATAATAAAGACAATGACCCCATTTCTGATGCCTGATCATTGCTGACAGCTTTCAAGTCCCCAGCTTTCATTTACTCCTCTGCCCCACATCTGAGCAACAAGACTCTGAGCCCCCATTCTGGCTCCATCCACTAACCACAATAAAAACCCAAAGCCACCAGTGTCCCTTTCTTGTTTCACTCCCAATTGAATTTCAGTTAATTCTCTTTTGGGAATCCTTTTGCTGCTTACTACAATGAGTAATAACCTCTATTTCCTACCTCATTGGTGCCTATGTGTCTTTCCTCTTATTATCCATAAATGCTTGAAAGAGTGTATGGATGGCAGCTGCCCAGCATCCAGCAGGGAATTCTGGGTACCTAAATAAAACAGAGGCCTTTCCTGACAACACTGTCTAAAATTTCAACTTACTTCCAGCAATTCTGTTTCTCCTCCACTGCTTTATTTTTCAGTAGCACTTATCACCACCTGACATACAATATGTTTTTACTTCTAGTTTTTCTTAATCTCTTATTATATGTTTTCCTACTAAAATACAAGCTCCTGACGAGCAAGATTATCACCTATTTCTTTCTTTATATCTAGGGCCTAGAACAGTGCCTGACAGCAGACATTCAATATTTGTTGAATGCAATAATGAAAAAGATATACCAGGTCAGCATAACCAAAAGAAAGCCTTGGAAGCAATCTTAATATTAGGGAAATAAATATTTAAGGCAAAAAATTGTAAGAGACAAAATGAGACATTACAAACTAATAAAATGGATGAGAGCTCAAGACGATGTAACAATCATGATATAATTATGCATCATGAAATATATGATCTTGAAATATATCAACTAGCAACTGTGAATTACTGAGATAAGTGAACAGTACTTTTAGTTTGAGATGGTAACACATCTCTCTTTAAAACTAATAAATTGAGCAGCCAAAATAAACAAGGATATTGAAGTTCTGAATAATATAACTGATCTACATATATTATAAATAGAGAGAACATATCCAAACCCCAAAAATACAGAACACACAAATTTTTAAGCAAACTTGTAGAATTTATAAAGAAAAACTGATCAGAAACTATGCATGAAGAAAGCCACAACAGATTTTAAACAGCATCAGAAAGACTATGATTTTGGTCCTTGTTGCAACTTAGAAATCAATTATAAAATGATATAAAATAAAACATCACATGTCTAGAAAACACAAAAACATACTACAAAACAGTCCACTGGTTAGTGGGAATATTGTAACTGAATACTTAGAGCTTAATTAAAATACTACATGTAAAAAAATATAGAATATAGTAAGGTAGTATTTATAGGAAACTAGCTTTGCACATTTATTGAAAAACAAGGAATATTGAAAATAAATGGACTAAGTATTCAAATCAATAAGATAGAAAAAGATGAACAGTGTAAACCCAAAGAATTTAGAAGGAACAAAATAATAAAAATAATGAAAAAAATGAAATCACTGGAGAAAAACAACAATAACTTACAAATACAGATTATCAGTTAAAACTTAAGATAGTTATTTGAAAGTGTTGATAAGTTAGACACAAACAACTGGTATTACTGCTGAAAATAAAAGAGGAAATCACAATAAATATAGTACAATGTGAAAGAGGAAATAACTGTGAAAATACAAAAGTTTAAATAGTATTAATCCATTTCCATATATCTATATAGTTCTCATCCTATAATGTGGTCTGTCACTGTCAAAGCCTTTTTCTTCTTTGTAAAGTATGAAATTTTAAAGTATTCTCAGATTAGTTTTAAAGATACACGTATACACTAAGTGGATCCAACTAATAAAATCCTTGCTTCCACCCACAACAAACTCTTCTCTGAACAAGATTTCCTCCTATCTGAGGTTCTGAGAGCATAGCACACGATGCTCTAGTCTTGTAGCCTGAGTTCTCTACCCATCATCTGAAGTTATCACAGGACAAAGAGAAAGACTTTTGGTTTAGCAAACAAAGCTCTTTATCACAGGATGCCTGTGTACTTCTCTCTCATCATCTTTTCACTCCATGAATTCAACTTTATCTCACAGACATAAATATGATGTTATTGATAGTTCCTGAATCTCATCTGTAAAATGAAAGAGTTTTACTATTTTTATCTCACAGCTTCAAGCTTCTATAGCCTTACTTCATAACCGCACATGGACAGCACATGAAAATCATGAGACTAAGATTTATATTTGATCTCCACATCACAGTTTTTAGCTATACTCACGATAGTGGAAAAATTGTAAATAAAAACATTTTATTGTGACTGTAAATTTGTATCTGCTAACTCTTCCTGTCTTCATGTTTTATCTCCCATCCAAACTAATTTCAAAGGCCTTTTGCAACACTTTTGTTACAAGACTAGAACAACAAAATGCACAAACTATGTAGTGAACAGCAAGGTATTTTATCAGAGCATTAATTTATAAACACACTCAGCATGTATTACATATTGTAGCAGCTTCAATATAGCTTGTAAACTTTCAGCTTAGGTTTTTGTGAAAGATTTCCATTTTTCTTTAATAGTCTGTCACCCAGGCCTCCTTAATTCAAATTGTTATCACATCTTACTGTTCTTTCTGGTTCTCTTAAAGCAGATTCCCATTTAAAGACTTAGTCTTTGAAGACAGTCTCAATTATGTATTCACAGTTGGACTATGGATACCATTTTGTTTTATTCTTAAAACTTTTTGGCATTTAAATTTTGGAAAAATCATTACTACACATAACTAAGAGCATTTTTTAAGAGAGAAACAAGCAGAACCTCTCTTGCAGTTATACCAGTTCCCAAGTACATATGAATTTTTATTTAAAATTTAACTCTATTAAAAAGAAAACTGAGATCATCCACTGTACTTTGGAAGATGACTGCAGATCACCACAGAAGAAAAACATGGAGCCTCTTTAAATCCTCCATAGCAGTATAATTTAATTAATAATCAGATAAAGAAACAAATGCTAAATTTACAATAAAAAGTCAGAGAAACAAGCAAAAGCAACATGGACTGATGTTTAAATTCTGCCCTCGTTAGTTATTAAATCCATAGTTTTTGTATTGTCAATAAAGGTTTAAAAGACATATGATGTTTAATTGCTAGTTACTATTAACTTAGGTTTCCTTGGTAGTTCTGTGCTAATTGATATGTATTTAGCTTTCAAAATTTAAATTGACCTAGATATTCACAATTTTTATAGTTATTTTCCTATTGTCATGTGCTTTGAATTAGACAAACTGTGTTTTGTACTTTTATTTTCAAAATAATAGCTGCTTCAATAATCCCATCAAGTTCTCAAATACAACCTGAGTGATTTATTTATTGGTAAGTTTCCCACTTTATTCAATGGCTGCATAAAACATGACATTACTTCTCTTTTGTTCTTCCTAATAATTATTATTTTCTTGGAGGAAAAGAAAAATTGAAGATTGAGTGATTAAGCTTTTAAAAAGCAATTCTAATTGTTGATGAAAGATAAATGTGAAAGCATAACAAATAACTAAAAATTACCTGATTTCTCTACCTACTGTGTTAAATCTGTTTTGTCCTTACTTCCTTTAATGTATCATAGCATCAAAGATTTTCTTTCCACTGATTCCCAAAACATTTCTAAAGAGCAAAATGAAAATTTTAAATCAACACTGTCATATTAGTCTTATATGCTCAGGCATAAGAATATGAAAACTCTATGTCTATTTTATAATATTTTACTCCTCTTTCTTTTCCCTCTCAAGTCTTGACCTACTTTTACGACTAATCTTTAGCTAGTCATTTTTGTGGTTTTGAAATGTTTATATGTTTTCGTGTATTTTTATTCTGATGCATATTTACAAACAGGAGTAAATTATAATGCTACAAAAGGATAACAGACTAATGCAACCCACTTTGAAGAAACTTATGCAAAATTATTTTTCTACAATAAAACTTAGTATACAAAACGCAATTAAATCTTGGTTTCACTATGAAGTACATAAAACTCTTAAATACAATTTTTGAAACAAAAATATAATAAATATGTCATGAGTTGAGAAGGAAAAACATTTCTCAGTGAAGAAAGAAGACTAGTGCAGTTCAAATAAATAACTCATACTTTTTAAAAGAATAACGTTCACAGTAACAATGTAAATAGAATTCTATGTGCTAATTGTCTTTTCCTGTTCATACATTTGACCTTACTAATTTTAAATACCTCAACAATATAACATGGTATAATTCTTGATGATGTAATTCTTTTCCAATCTAGATAAATAACACAGATGTTGAAGGGGTTCCTAGAAGAAAATTTGTTTCAAGATGACTGAAAAGTATAGCTTTCAAAATTTCTAGTCCTTAGGGCATTTATAATGAATGAAACACCACCTTAAGTTAGAATGAGAATCTATATTGTAATCCACTCTAGCCAACTGAGGTAATTTTAACAATGAGTATACATTCTCCAAACAGCACCTGAAAAAGAAGTCATTTATTCAACTGATAAGTATCTACATAATAGTTAACATTCAGAATGTTTGCAATATGTATATATTTTAGGTTTTGTGGTAACAAAGACATACACAAAAACAACCAAAGTCAAAATTTTAATTCATTTATTCCTTCGCACCATAACCATGTATATAAGAATATTCATTATAAGTAGCTTATGAGAAATACTGTATGTATTTCCAAAAAAGTCAGAAGATAAAGTAGAAGAAAAATATATTTAAAGATAGAAATAAGAAAATAAAATAACTAGGAATAAACAAGAAATATGCAGGGGATATATAATAATATTTTTCAATATTGAGATAAGATTCAATATTCCAATGTCAATTATTTCTAAATTAATCTATAAATTCAATTTAATATCAATAAAACCTCAAACTATAACTTTTAAAATTATGGCAAGTTTATTTTAAATTGTATATAAAAATAATTATAATGCTAAGCCTAGGTGAGGAATTCTGAAAAAGTAATATGCGATGGGGGACTCACTCTGCCAGATAATAACATTTATTATAAAGCTACAGTATTTTACATACTTTGGTACGGGACATAGACTAATCAGTAGAACAGGTAAGAATCCAGAAATACACCCATAAGTATATGGAAAAATATTATAGAACAAGGTGCTGCTTCAACACATGATGGTTGAAAGATAGAATATCTTTTCTTTACTGTTTGAATTGTTTAGCTGAGTGTGTGCATTAATTTTTTTTAATAGCAAGTATACATAATTCTTAGAGAATTTATATGTATAACACATATAGACATATATATATAAATAAAAGATATGTAATATATTAACATATACATGTATAAAAACTAAGTAGAATATGTGTATGCCTGCATATATACACTGTATATATACCTATATGTATATATATACCTATATATGCATATACAATACATAAGTGTGTGTCAAAGAAGAATAAAAATGTTTAAATATTGTTAAATATGTCATTTGTTATAATATTTCTAGTTTGTTTTGGGGTTTTTTTGTTTCAATTTGCCTCAAGACAATTTTATACTATAATAATATAATCTTAAACTCAGGATCTAAACAGGAAGAACAGCATTTGATGCTTTTTAATTTTCCACTGTAATTATAGCAATGGTATGAAAAAAGTTTCTGAAAAAATATCAATGAAAAAATTCTATATAAAATTTATTTAGAAATTTAGATATTATTATTTAAATACTATCAATTTAATCAATCAATTTAATAATTTTAAAACAGAATTTAAAATGCACTTTCTGCAATAATGAGGTATTCTAGAATTAGAAAGCAAATAAAAATAAAAGAATTTTGATAATAATTTTAGTAAGTAGCACATCTAACAAAAGAATTCTGATAGGACAATAATATAATGATAGTCCTTAACAAAATGTATATGAATGGAGACATCCCACACCAAAATGAGACGTTAATAAAATTAGCTGAAAAAATAAGCATAGAGATTGACAGCTCTGACACGAAAAAAATACGAATAGGGAAAGTGCCTACCCTAATTTCATGGAGTTCAGTTTTCAAACAGTGTTTAGATCATTGGTCTCCAAGTTCATTTACTCTTGGAAAAACAAAGCTTTCTCTTTTAAAGAAAAAAGCCTTATTTTAAAGACAGAGAGAGAATATTCTTACACTGCAACATGTTATTGACTTCAGTATAAACGAATCAAAAGCACATGGCTTGTAAGTTAAACGAAAACCCCTTCAGGCTACACGTTTTATCCAACTTAGAACAAACTAAAATAGGTTTAAGATGTAAAAATTACTCAAACTGTGGCCAAAAGTACCCATCCCTGAATTAAACAAAACACCATGATCATAAAATTCTGTATACACAATTCAAAGAGAATAGCATGAGAAACTCCAATAATTATTAGAAGGTGAAATACACTTCTTCAGGAAATCCTGAAATCCTCTTCCAAAAATACATTGTATTTATAACATTTTTAGATATTTCATCCAAGCATCAAGTAATTTATGCATACAAAAAGGAATCACTCTGCAAAGTGATATTCTAATATGAAATACAGTGATAACTCTGCTTCATTAAGATGCCTTTTCTTTTATTAACACCTACTTCCTGCTCTCCCTATCCTAGACTCACAGCACCACTTCCTTCCTAATATACACACACACAACATACATTTTAACTTCTTTAGAATATGCCAAACCATTTCAATAATTTTGATGCTGTGGTGACTTTGTAATGTGTCAACCTAGCTAACTAATCCATATATCTTAGAATTCCTTTCCCTACATATTTCATTACAGTGTCCACAAGAGAGGATCTTGTGGGAGGTTTTGAAGGTAGAAGTAAAGCACTGGTCATTCTGTTGTTCAGACACATTGTTGCTTATCTTCTGCCTCACCTCATGGACATGAGGCAGTAGTGAGGTTTGTACTTCCTCGTTCTCCTTTGTATTATCCTCTGCACTTTCAACTCCTAGGACGGAGTTTGGGTTTAGTTCTATGATTAAGAGATTAGTTTTTCTATGAGAATACATAGAAGGCACCACTCTGCAAATTTTACTCAGCCATTCTTCACTCAGTATGACAATCTCTAGGTCCATCCATGTTGCTGCAAATGGCATTATTTCATTCTTTTTAATGGCTGAGTAATATTTCATTGTATATATGTAGCACATCTTCTTTATCCATTCATCTGTCAATGGACATTTAGGTTGCTTCCATGTCTTGGCTATTGTAAACAGTGCTTCAATGAACACTGAGTATATGTATCTTTTCAGACCATGTTTTCCTCCAGATATTTGCCCAGGAGTGGGAATGCAGGATAATATGGTAGCTCTATTTTTAGTTTTCTCCACAGTGTTCTCCACAGTGGCTGTACCAACTTACATTCCCACCAACAGTGTAGGAGGGTTACCTTCTCTTCACACCCTCTCCAGCATTTACTGTTCGTGGATTTTTTGATGATAGCCATTCTGACTGGTGTGAGGTGATATCTCATTGTAGTTTTGATTTGCATTTCTCTTTATAATTACTGATGTTGAACATCTTTTCATGTGCCTCTTGGCCAGCTGTATGTCTTCTTTGGAGAAATGTCTATTTAGGTCTTCTGCCCATTTTTTGTATTTATTTTTTATTTTTTTATTTTTATTTTGTGGTACGCGGGCCTCTCACTGTTGTGGCCTCTCCCGCTGCGGAGCACAGGCTCCAGACGCGCAGGCCCAGCGGCCATGGCTCATGGGCCTAGCCGCTCCGCGGCATGTGGGATCCTCCCGGACCGGGGCACGAACCCGTGTCCCCTGCATCGGCAGGCGGACTCCCAACCACTTCGCCACCAGGGAAGCCCTTCTGCCCATTTTTTGATTGGGTTGTTTGTTTCAATGATATTAAGTCACATGAGCCGTTCGTAAATTTTGGAGACTAATCCCTTGTCGGTCGCATCGTTTGCAAATATTTTCTCCCATTCTGTGGGTTGTCTTTTTGTTTTGTTTATGGTTCCCTTTGCTGTGCAAAAGCTTTTGCATTTAATTAGGTCCCATTTGTTTATTTTTGTTTTTATCTCCATTACTCTGGGAGATGGATCGAAAAAGATATTGCTGTGATTCATGTCAGAGAGTGTTCTGCCTATGTTTTCCTCTAGGAGTTTTATAGTGTCCGATACCACGTTTAGGTCTTTAGCCCATTTTGAGTTTATTTTTGCTTATGGTGTTACTGTTCTAATTTCATTTTTTTACATGTAGCTGTCCAGTTTTCCCCGCACCATTTATTGAAGAGACTGTCTTTCCTCCATTGTATAGTCTTGCCTCCTTTGTCATAGATTAATTGACCATCAGTGCTTGGGTTTATTTCTGGGCTTTCTATCCTGTTCCATTGATCTATGTGTCTGTCTTTGTGCCAATACCATACTGTTTTGATGACTGTAGCTTTGATAGAAATGAATACTGGAAAGCACACTGAAGATCAGCCGGTTTAATATCTTCACTCTCTGGATGACAAGCATGGGTCCAGCTAGGGGAGAGACTTCCAGGTGACAGGTCATCCCTGGAACCAGCAGGAGGCAGACAAGGCCCAGGCACCACCAGTCAGTCCACTGCTCACTCTTCCACATGACCACGTCCTGCAACAATCCCAGCACCCTGGAGAGTCTTTAATGAGATGTGCTAGTTATTTTGGTGACAAGGTATTTGAAAAATAAGGTCTGTGCTTTATATGACAAAATGCTACAGAAACAGAAGCCCATTTTATTCATCACTGCCTGTGAAGGGTGATAGGCCTATTTTCTGATTTTGACATTTATTTGAAATTCAGATTCTATTGTATAACCTAATACAAATTGTGGAGATCATTAATATAAATGTGAAAATCGCAGGGTGAAGTGGGAGAACAAAGGAAAAGGAACATTCTTAAAGTTCAAGCAACTTTCCTGTGCCACTTTACGGCATTTAGTTATCTGCTCTTCTCAAACACAAAATTCAAACACTAACCTGAAATTCCTCTCCTCTCTGAATCTCTATCACCTGTTCTGAATAAAGAACACCGTGGACCTCATCTACATCTGCATGTCCCAGAAGCTGTGGGCAAACTGCTAATTAAAGGAGCCCCGGTGTTGACCTCCTGGTGTAGAGGAGTCAAGATGCCTCCCTTATTTAATTTACCTGGAGGGGAGGTGGGCCCCTAACAAACATACTCTGGTAAACTAGCAGTTTTACAATCTCTGTGGTCCTGAGTCTTTCTGATATCTTTCAAATATCAAAATAGCAGCTTGTCTTGAAGATTTTTCACCTTTACAGCATATCAAGGAAAAACATCTCTAAAATCTGCCTTTTGTTCTACTAACATCTCTTGCAAAATGTCTGGTGGGAGAATAGATGAATTAACGCATATATGTGGAACCTAGATAAATGGTACAGATGAACCGGTCTGCAGGGCAGAAATAGAGACACAGATGTAGAGAACAAATGTATGGACACCAAGTGGGGAAAGTGGCAGGGGGGGATGAATTGGGAGATTGGGATTGATATATATACACTAATATGTATAAAATGGATAACTAATAAGAACCTGCTGTATGAAAAAATAAATAAAATAAAATTCAAAAAAAAAGAATCATGACCAAAAAAAGAGTACTAGTTTTTGTAAGAGACCCACACGATCCAGGTGAGAGGCAATAAGAAATGGCAAGGATTTCAGTACAAATTCATGGGCTTATTCTTGTTCTCCTTCACTATGTGTTTTGAGTTTCCAGCTTTATCTTGCTCTCTTTCACTTTATACCACCTCTCCTTTCCAACTATCTTTCCTTAGGACTTCAAGTTTCATCGTCATATGTGAAAATAACAGCTTTACAGAGGCCACTTAACCACAATTGCATTAGATCAAATCCTTGAAATAAAATGGCTAAACACACACACACACACACACACACACACACACACACACACACACGTCCTAGTTGTTCTGCTTCTCTGAACCTTGATTTGTATAGACACTCAGAACTTAAGGCTCACTAGAGGCAGATGGGTAGTTTATGTGAGAATCAGAAAGACCTTCAAAGTGTCCTACCATTTATACAGCTACATGCACTGCAGATTTTCAAGTTCAGCTCTGAAAATGTGTATGCAACAAGTATTTCTTCAGATGCAAATGTTTATTTGAAATGTTCTTGGAAATTCTAGTCAGTATTCTTTTGGTTGCAAGTGACAGAAACCTATCTTCAACTAGTTTAGGTCAAAAGGTTCATCTATTGAGTTATGACGGCAAATAATAGGAAAGGCAGGAAAACTGGAAACAGGAATTGAGAAACCATCTGAACTTTCACTGACCTCTAAATTGCCCCTCTCTCTGTTTTAACTTCTGTCTCTCAAACTAATCTTTTGAGAAGAAGCTCAAAAAAGATCCTGGTACTTTCAGGCTCTATTTGCCTAAATGTAACCCAACAAAAGAAAGGGGCACTTTCCTTTAGCTTCTGTTAAAAAAAAAAAAATTCTGGTGGAAGCTTCTAATCACCCTCTGTGATTAAGACACAGATAGGGAAGAAGAAAAAAGCTAAGTACTGTTTGACAGACTCTAGTGGAATCATAGGATTCAGAAATGGAGTGTACTTCCTCAAATAAGACAAGGTATGGCTACCAAGAAAAGGTGGGAAGGGGTTAAAACAAAACAAAACAACTACAGATATCCATGACACTGGGTTAGTTCAAATTTCCTTCAAGGTTTTGCCTACTTTCTCTCACATATAGGAATCATTATAAAATATATCTTATCCAAAAAGGCAGGATTATCTATAATAATGCAAACATTTAAAAAGGGTCATGGCTAATGTATTAATGTCAGTTTGGTGGAAGGTCTATGCCCACTGGACTCTGTTGACAGATACACCTTGTTCAGTATATGTATCAAGCATTTGAACCGGGGCAAAGATATGGGCTTGTTAAATTTACGGTCAATAAGAATCTGAGTGGGAGAGAAAACATGCTCAATGACTGAATACAGATCTAAAAGTACATCAAAAAGGCTGAATAACTGTTCACAGTCAACTAGTTAGAAATCAAAAATGATATACAGGAAGACTTTAATTTGTTTGAAAACCAACTAACCAACCAACAAATAACAGCAATTTTAAAATAGAGAAGGCCTTGCTTAATGGCAGCGCTATAATAAATATTTAGAAAGTATATTTTTATGTGGGCCTCTCCCTCTTTCTATCTATAGCAGACTCTTCTCTTTACTCAAAGGATGTGTTTTTATTGAATTTTAGGTAAAAAATTAGCTACAAACAAACACAGGTTGAAGAAATAGAAACAGAGCATTAAATTAAAGAGGATTGTGTCTAAGATCAGAAACAAGACAAGGATGCCCACTTATGCCACTTTTATCCAACATAGTTTTGGAAGTCCTAGCCACAGCAATCAGAGAAGAAAAAGAAATAAAAGGAATCCAACTTGGGAAGGAAGAGTAAAACTGTTACTGTTTGCAGATGACATGACACTATACATAGAAAATCCTAAAGATGCTACCAGAAAACTACTAGAGCCCATCAATGAATCTGGTAAAGTTGCAGGATACAAAATTAATATACAGAAATCTGGTGCATTTCTATACACTAACGACAAAAGATCAGAAATAGAAATTAAGGAAACAATCCCATTTACCATCACATTGAAAAGAATAAAACACCTAGGAATAAACCTACCTAAGGAGGCAAAACACCTGTACTCTGAAAATTATAAGATGCTGATGAAAGAAACCGAATATAACACAAACAGATGAAAAGATTTACCATGTTCTTGGATTGAAAGAATCAATATTGTTAAAATGACTATAGGCAATCTACAGATTCAATGCAATCCTATCAAATTACCAATGGTATTTTTCACAGAACTAGAAAAAATTCTAAAATTTGTATGTAAACACAAAAGATCTTAAATAGCCAAAACAATCTTGAGAACGAAGAACAGAGCAGGAAGAATCAGGTTCCCTGACTTCAGACTATACTACAAAGCTATAGTAATCAAAACAGTATGGTACTGGCACAAAGCCAGACACATAGATCAATGGAACAAGATAGAAAGCCCAGAAATAAACTCATGCACTTATAATCAATTACTACAACAAAGGAGGCAAGAATATACAGTGGAGAAAAGACAGCCTCTTCAATAAGTGGTGTTGGGAAAACTGGACAGCTACGCGTAAAAGAATGATATTAAAACATTCTCTAACACCATACACAAAAATAAGCTCAAAATGGATTAAAGACCTAAATGTAAGACTGGATACTATAAAACTCCTAGAGGAAAACATAGGCAGAACACTTTTTGACATAAGTCGCAGCAATATTTTTTTGGATCTGTCTCCTAGAGTAATGGAAATACAAACAAACAAATAGGACTTAATTAAACTTAAAAGCTTTTGCACAGTAAAGGAAACCATAAACAAAACAAAAAGACAAGCTGTGGAGTGGGAGAAAATATTTGCAAATGATGTTACTGACAGGGGATTAATTTCCAAAATATATAAACAGCTCATGTAGCTCAATATCAAAAATCAAGCAACCCAATAAAAAAATGGGCAGAAGACCTAAATCGACATTTCTCCAAAGAAGATATACAGATGGCCAACAGGCACATGAAAAGATGCTCAATATCACTAATTATTAGAGAAATGAAAATCAAAACTACAGTGAGGTATCACCTCACACCAGTCAGACTGGCCATCATTAAAAAGTCTACAAATAATAAATGCTGGAGCAGATGTGGAGACAAAGGAACCCTCCTACAATGTTGGTTGGAATGTAAATTGGTACAGCCACTGTGGAGAACAGTACAGAGGTTCCTTAAAAATCTAAAAATAGAGTTATCATATGATCCTGCAATCCAACTCGTGGGTATATATCTGGAGAAGACTCTAATTCAAAAAGATACAGACACCCAAATGTTCACAGCAGCACTATTTCCAATAGCCAAGACTTAGAAGCAATCTAAATGTCCATTGACAGATGAATGGGTTATCTTCTCATGCAGTTTTCGCAACTAGGAAACTCCAACCCTATACATTATGATGAACACTAACTTTATCCCTGATTCAGCTTTACTTTAATGTTTTTGTTCCCTCTTTAATCTTTTTCTCATTTATCTTCTATCTTCTTGACTTATATGTATTTTTATAAGCCACTTAAAATCATTTTTCGAAGATGAGTTTAAGTAAATCAATCACTAAACAAATTCTTATATTTTATTAAGAAAGATCTTCTTCATGCATAATTGAACTTCTCCCCATTGTAAATTAATCTGATTGAAAATTTGGCCTGCAAAGAGAGTAAATTTGAATGGGAGCCATTTTGAAAAAAAAGAATTCAGAGTTTTGTTTTCAACTTAGACTAACAAGTGACATTTTCCCTTTATAACTTTTTTAAAAAGACCCCCTAATGTAAAATTACATAGCCTCCATTCTAGAAGCAGAGTCACTGATTATATAATTTCTTGAATAATAAAATGAACAATGCTATTCCATTTATATATTTATAATGTTTATTTTTCTTCATATGTCATGACAGACTGATATTGGCCATGTCTGAATAAGGATTTGATTAAGACCAATAACTGTGTTTAAAAAATTGTCCTTTGATTTTTGACAACAGCTGCTCATGCTTTGGTTAAACCTTTACAGTCTGTAACGTTGGTCTCCCATGTTTGAAGGGCTCTTATTGGGGGACAAAGACTTGACTTGCTCTGCTCTTCACCCAGTGACTCATAACACTGAAACAACCTAACTTTGTCTTCATTGTGATAGAAATGTTCTCATTTAATAGTTGTTACAGACCACAGCTCATTCGATGAGCTCCACTTAGCTGTAACTCTGTAAATACATTTCCTATAATTGGTGCTGATACGGGAGAATTAACCTTTCAGGCCTCTTTCCATTTGATCCTACCTGTTGACATTTGTATGCCAAAAAAAGAATACGTCAGTGGCATGAGAAAGAGTAGATATGAAGTTCCAAAGTGCTTGTCTGCCAAATAGACAGGTTTAACTGAGTAAGGTGACTGGGAAAAGTGTGAAGATCATGCCAGACATTGGGATATATGTTTAGAAACAGGAAAAAAACTGACTAGCAGGGAAAGCTGATGGGAAGAAAATCTCTGGGAAGAAAGCAGATGATGGCAGGTGACAAAGTGGACCATGAAGAGGTGAATAGAGGAGGACAATTTGCAGAGATACATGTAGTACTCAACATGAAAACTGGGCAGCCGGTCAAAGAAACATCAGCCTTGACCAGTCAAAAGCACATTTTGATTTGACTATTCACATCTTGTTGTTTGAGTGAGAATTTCCTTGATCATCTGGGAAAGTAGGGAAGGCCAACACACAAAACACTTGTGGAGGCTTATAGAGAGGATGAAGGTGACAGAAAAATGACTTATGATTATAATACTGTGGGGCCACATAACAAAATGTTCACTCTGGGTAATGGATATCTGTTTTTAATAAAGGAGTAGGGGGGAAATGCTACTAAATCTACCTGTATACAATGACAGGTGCTTAAATCTTGCTCATTTATTTTCTAGCCTTGTGTAATTACATTTCTTTATTTTTGTTTAAAGAATGCTTTCTTCAATTGGCTGTATAAGTCCCAAGAGGGCAGGGATCACATCTACTTTGTTCACTATTCAGGATACAGTAACAAGCACAACACCTGTCATACAGAAAACATTGAATATATATTTTACCAAATAAATAAATTAGTATATGAATGGCAAAACTCAATTTACATGGATGTTTACTGGTGTGTGGCTGACTTCTAAAACTATGACCACTGAAAACTAGAGTTTTTGGCTTCTATGTTGACAAAATATCAGTATATTTGAAACACCTAAATGAGCACTTTTGTGTTTAACTAAATATTTATCATTTTATAGGAACTGTGTTAAAGAAGTAGGACTTAGCAATACTTTTAGTGTTTTCTGGCTCTGGAGAAGTGAGAACAACCATAAATAGAACTAGAGTCCTGTTTTGGTTTTGGGGTTTTGTTTTTTAATTTCTGGAAGGTATGGACACCACTGAAAATACTAAATATTTAAAAGATGGAGAATTTAGATTAGTTTTAGGATCATACAATAGATTCAGTCTTTCCTCCATTTGGTTGTCAATCTCTGTACTCAAATTAAGAGGATATTTGAATCTATTTGTCACCCCTCTCTGCTTACACTTAGATTTGAAAACTAGATAGCACTTGGGTAATAGAGTGACTTAATTTAGACAATGCCATATTTTAAGAAGGCAGTGATATATATATATATATATATATATATATATATATATATATATATATATATATACACACACACACACACACACACACACACAAATAAATTTCCCAGAGCTGAAAAAATCTCAGTACATCTAATCTCTAACTTCTTTTCCTACAAGAGAATCTAAGCAAAATCTCTTTTGTGGTTTTTTAGGAAGCAGCATGCTCCTCATCACCAATGATACTGGTAACATCTCAGGAGAAACAGGCGCCTGTGCATATGGGTCTCTGAGCTCACAGGGTCCTGCTGAACCCTCTTGCTGGCAATCCATATAGTCCCTATTGAAGGAGTGAGATTTTGTGGAAAAAAATCCATCTTCAAACCCAGCAGTAATAAAATGTCAATAGCAGGAATAATTATATTCCCATGTGGAGCGGTTAAGGAAAATAGAGAAAAGGGGTAACCACGTAGGCACTGGCAACTCTACAGTTTCTTTTTGGCAATCTTGTATTGAAACTCTCACAATAATTTACTTTCAAGACCATGAAACTGAGTTTAACTCACTAAAGCCTGCACGAAAATCTCATTTTCAGAAATCTTCAATTGCTTACAATTGATTACATCTTGAAAAGTCTCACCAAAGCCAAGATTCCGCTGCATAGATTATTACCTTGTGCAGTAGGAACAAAGAGAGGAGCCTGCAGGAAAACATGTTCCTTCCGGAAGAAGCATGCCTTTGAGAACAATAACCAACTTAGGAATTGGAGCTTATAACTTAGAAGGCATCTATTTTATTAAATAAATGTGCCTGCTGGAAATTGATCTTCATTTATCCTTGTTTTTTGTTTTTTCCTAAGAGGTCGTACCTATAAACAGTAAAATATTTAAATATGTAGACTTCAGAAGCAGCAAAACAAAACAAAAAAATTGTGTAGATTGGGATAGTACTGTAACATCTTTTTGTAACCTCTCCAGAAATACGTAAATATGAGATTAACCTCAGCCAAGTAAGTGTTAATGTTGCTCTGTTCTGTTGCCTGGAATGTATAGGAAGTTTAAACCAAAGGCAAAAATATATTTTACTACCTTCTCATCCTCCACTCCTCTTGGCTTTGTGTTAAAAGAAAGGTTTTGTTGTTAGAGGGCAAAGCAGAGGCACACAATCCCAGACAACTTCTTGTATGGCTTGCTGAAAGCAGACTAGTACTTACGATGCTCAGCTCCTACGTCAGATTACCAGAATTTGGGTTCCAGACCCACCAACTAATAGCTTGCTGATATGAGCAAGTTATTTAGCTTTTCTAAGCTTTATCTAAAAATGAAAACCTACTCATCACACAATGTAAGTGTTTAAGATGACTGGTATGTGCCTAAGCATCAGAAATGTTAGCCATTATTATGATAAATATTGATTTCCTATGAAAGAGTGTGTATGTGTGTCGTCAATCTCTGTACTCCTATACTCTAGCAGTAAAGGAAAAGGTATATAAATGAATATTTTGGTTTTGTTTTTTTAAATACACTATTTTTTAGAGCAGTATTTTTTTACATCTTTATTGGAGTATAACTGCTTTACAATTTTGTGTTAGTTTCTGCTGTATAACACAGTGAATCAGCTATACATATACATATATCCCCATATCTCCTCCCTCTTGCATATCCCTCCCACCCTCCCTATCCCACCCCTCTAGGTGGTCACAAAGCACCAAGCTGATCTCCCTGTGCTATGCAGCTGCTTCCCACTAGCTATCCATTTTACATCTGGTAGTGTACATATGTCAATGTTACTCTCACTTCATCCCAACTTACCCTCCCACTGTGTCCTCAAGTCCATTCTCTACATCTACGTTTAGAGCAGTTTTAAGTTCACAGCAAAACTGTGGGGAAAGTATAGAAAGTTGACATATACTCTCTGCCCCCCAACACGCACACACTCCCACATTATCAACATCCCCCACCAGAGTGGTACAGTTGTTACAACTGATGAATCTACATTGACACATCATTATCACCCAAAGTACACAGTTTATATTAGGGTTCACTTTTGGTGTTGTACATTCTATGGGTGTTTATATAAATGATTTTTATTTCCAAATACGCTGAGTAATAGTCCTTTACCAGTATACATAAATAATTCAGTGACTATTAATGAAACCCATCTTATTTCATTAAACCTGCAGTTGACTGGGAGATATAACAAAAGAGCACTAAAAGACATATCTTTCACTGCAAGGATTTTACTATTTTAATGAAATAATAAGTGATACTATAATATAAAATTCTTAACCAAGTGCTTTTCTGAGTGTCTACATGAAAGGCAGTATCCTAGAACCTTCTGCAGGAGAGGAGACAGGGAGATAAAAAATAATTTAGATGTATATAAATATGTGTAGATATATATTAAGCTTTTTATTCTACTGAGCTTTAAGTTTAATATAATATATAAGACATACATCTAGATAATTACAATTAAAAGATGAAAGTGACAAAATGATGTGATCGAGAACTGCTGGAATATAAAGACTTGCTGGAACTCACAAAGGGGAGAGATTTATCCTGACTAATCTGATGTTGCTTAACAAGACTGTTAGTTTATTAACAGGTTCTGAACAAAGCCTGAACCTTTTTTTGGGGGAAGAGCAGAGATAAAGTTACAGGGTCAAGGAAATGTGAAAAAAGGTCATTTAGTCATTCAATCAGTTCAGCATAAATTTATCCTGTGCCTACCTGGAACCAGTTGGTGCTGGAGATACGGCAGTAAACAAAAGAGGCAAAAATCCTGTCCTTGAGGAACTTACTCTCCATTGCAGGGAAGCAAATTTTCATCAGACAGAAACAGAGACAAACAATCAATAAATAAAACAAAAAAGTTGGGGAGGAGAGAGAGAAAATGTTTGGATAGGTACACTGACAGTCCTGAAGGTCAAGCCAGAAAAATCAGACTTTTGTTGTTTAGACAAAGGTAAGTCATTAAAGTTTTTTGAGCAGCAAAATATCCTAATCAGATCTGTACCTCAAGAAGATTAACGAGGTAGCTAATTAACAACATAAAGCCAAGAAGAGAGGAATGGGTAGACATCACAGCAGTTCTGCAAACTAATAACATGGATAAGCAGGTCAAGGGAGAGATAAGTCAGGTACTTGAAGAGAATATACAAGGAGTCTGTAGAGGCAATGTTAAGCTCTAAGGGCACAGAAAGTTTGTGTCTTCCAAATAATGCAAGGCAGTGCCTTGCCAGCACTTCATGGCATAACTCTTCACGGAAGAGATTAAATTTGAAGTGTTCCCTCTTCCTGTGGCAGATTAATTCTCTTCAAAGTGGTCAATTAACTTGATCTTTACCGCTTTACAAATATTTCCTTCTTTTGCTGAAAGCAATGACTGCTGAGGTAGAAATACTCGGGCTCCAGATAATCAGAAGAGGCCTCCCATCATTAAATGTCCCTATTCTGAAAGGAACTCTGAGGAATTGGGAAAAAGGGACCTCATCGTTGGAGTTTAATTCTATTGTCTTCCTTGCTACTCATCTGTTTAGCAAATGAAGAGAGCAATTAACGATGACATGAATGAAAAGCAGAGGGAAATGTGTAGGCCAATCCACAACTGTCTCCAAAATGAGCTTGATGCTTATTTTCCCAGTCTTTAGACCCCCCGCCTTTATCCTTGATTTTTCGTTATTTTTCCATTATTCTCAAAAGCACTAATGTACAAAGTGAGTCTCTAGTCAACTTGCAACAAGGTGGGGTAAAGAACTGTCTATTAAATTCCCAGCTCCAATCTGTAGGAGCTAAGACTTCTTCAAATATTAGCAACAAAATGGATTACAAGAGTGACACAGAAATATAAAAGTACCTCAAGTTACCTGAACAAAACACACATTATCAGTACTCACAACCTTTTTGAGGACCCAAGAAAACTGGACAATAGGAAAACACACACATACACAGTATGCACATACACACACACAAAAAAACACGCAAGTAAACACACATACACACACAATATACCACTAAGGAATACTGAGAAATAAAGTACTTTTTATATCATCTACCCCCACCTTGCCAACCACACACACTTTTTTTTTCTTCCTTTGCCATTTGTGTATTCTAAGAATAAAGAAATATAAAGTCCAGGATCTCAAGTCATGTGATCCTGGGAGCAAATTCAATTTCACCACTTATGTTCTATTTCCATAGGCATTTTACTTAAACTTTCTGAGCCTCAACTTTCTCATCTGTAAATGGGAGTAATAATAATACCTACCTCTAGGTTCTAATGTATATTCAGTGAGATCATAGAGATAAATGCTTACAAGGCTGGGTAATTAAGCAATCAATAAATGTTATTTATCATTGTTTATTTTGTTGTCATTGTCATTATTATTAAACCTCACAGACGGAAGGGAACCACATTAGTAAAAGGCACAATTCCTTGGGCATGCAACGCAGTTGAAACACCAACGTGTGCCAGCAGGTCTTGAAAGTGCAAACTCACTTAAAACCCAGGCGTTCTGGGTCAGCTACTATCACCTCTAAGAGTGAGATACTTACAACTCCAAAACTTAAAATAGCTCTGAAGTGTTGGCAAAGATATCCTTGTTGTGAAGGTATAACAAGTGCCCTTTGTGAATTTCACTCCCCAAGTGTTAACTGACATACAGCATGCAACACTTGACAGTCTCTTTCAAAGGCAGTTTAAAAGAAAGTGCCTGAAATACGGAGAATTTGGCTGCTCATTATAGACACCACTTTGGCAGACATCATGTTGAGGCATCAAAGCTTTTCAAACATTGGAGGACCTAACTCAGACTCAGATAAGCAAAGCTGATAAATAAATTGTCCCTAATTCCAGGGTATATCTGTTCATTATAATTGTTCTTACCAGCTGAAACTATAGGCTTAGTATAATTGAACAGTCCAAACAGAAAACTAATTTTTTTAAATTTCTATGTGGTTTCTTTTATCCTTGGCTTTTCTGGAGTAGCAAGTGTGACGATGGCAAGTCTTCACCGGCAGATCCTAACCCTTCCCTTATGTGAAATCCTCTCTTTCACTGCATTCTAGCTTTCTTAAGGGTCCCTTAATTTCCCAGCCTATTTAAGAAGTCATCTCTAGTACTGTGAAGAGACAAGGGCTCTCATTTCTTCCTGGAACTGTCCAAGCTCTGTCTATACCAATAAAATGAAAATGAATTTTTAAAAGATATTTAGAGCTATATGTGATAAATGTCCTATAGTTATTTGTACATACTGAAAATTCTGGATACATCAGTTGTGATATATTCATAGTTCAGGTATAAACAGTTATAGAATGTGGATCATCTTATGAGTTGGTATGTTGTACCTTCCCCTTTATAAGAGCTTAAAATTATGTCTATCAAGAGCATAAATGTTGTGCTAGGACACAGATAGGTGTACAGGCTAACAATCAAACTATTTATTTATTTATAGCTGCTTTTTTCAGGACTAGTTTCAAAAAGGCCTTTCCTCCTTTACAAATAACTCGGTTACCTTCAGTTTGCAAACTTCTTGAGCACATTAATTCAGAAAACATTTCATGAGCGTTGGCTATGTACCAGCAGCACTGTGTTGGGCCATGGGACAAAACCATGAAAAGTATAAACTGATTTTTTCATGCAGTATGATAGATACTATCATAAAGATCAACTGGGTGGAGGTGGAATTAAGGGAGTAAAAGTGCCCAGATCCCAGTTCCAACTCATGGGGGGAAGGGTTTCCCCACCACTACCAAGCAATACTACCAACACCAACTGCATGTCCTACAATTCAACTCAACTCTGACATTATGAACTCTGAGATAGCTTAGCTTCCACAGGTTAAGGGTTCAGTCTGATGGGGTTCAAAATGAGCCACCCCCAAATGTGCCACTTTTGCATAAGGATTATTTTGAACTAAAGGCAACTGAGACCCTGTGAGTTGAAGAGGAAAATTTTGTCCCTCCCCTAACTACCTAGAAGAATTTAATTGAGGGTTTTCCCCAGAAAAAGAGTTATTACCAGAGATAAATTTTTTCTGAGTGGCCCATCCATATGGCAGGGCAAACATCTAATTACCCAACATCTGCTCTTCTTCTTATAGTCCTGGAATTACCCTCCAGTCCTTGGAAGCCCCAGGAACCTATACCATTCCTTAGCTTAGAATGGTCTGATCTTTCTGTCTTTGAACCTCTCTTATATGTGGGGTGGGGTTCCAGGATGTATAAAATTCAATTTGATTTTCTCTTGTTAATTTGTCTCATGTCAATTTAATTCTTAGAACAGCCAGAAAAATCTAGAAAGTTAGAGGGAAGTATTTTTCCTCCCCCTCAAGTCCTACAAGACTGCCCTCCCACACATAATTTTAAAGGCCAGTTGCAAGCCCAGGTTGTTACCTATACTTCTGACCAATGGCTATAAGTTAGAGGTTTCCAAGACCCTCTTCCTTAGGTTTGATTAATTTGCTAGAGCAGCTCACAGAACTCAGGAAACGCATTTACTCACTAGATTACCAATTTATTATAAAAAGACATAACTCAGGGGGGCTTCCCTGGTGGCAGTGGTTGAGAGTCCGCCTGCCGATGCAGGGGACACGGGTTCGTGCCCCAGTCTGGTAAGATCCCACGCGCCGCGGAGCGGCTAGGCCCGTGAGCCATGGCCGCTGAGCCTGCGCGTCCGGAGCCTGTGCTCCTCAACGGGAGAGGCCACAACACTGAGAGGTCCACGTACCGCAAAAAAAAAAAAAGGATATAACTCAGAAACAGCCAAATGTTAGAGATGCGCAGGGTGGTATAGGGAAAGGGGACAGAGCTTCCACGCTCTCTCAGAGCTTGCCAATCTCCTCAAATCTCCACTTGTTCACCAACCCGGAAACTCTCAGAACCCTGTCCTTTTGGGTTTTTATGGAGGCATGATTGATTAAATCATTGGCCACTGCCAACTGAACTCAATCTCTAGCCCCTCTCCTCTCCCAGAGGTGTTGTGTGTTTAGGGAGTGGGGAGGCAATGAAAAGTTCCAACTCTCTAATTATGTGGTTGGCACGGTTGGTTCTCCAGGCAACCAGTCCCCATCCTTTAAGTTACCTAGGGGTTTTCCAAAACTCACCTCATTAACATAACAAAACACATTTTTTATTGCTCTTAGCACAGGAAATCCGAAGGGTTTCAGGAGCTGTGAGCCAGAAACCAAATACAAAGACCAAACATATATGAAAAATATGTTTTGGTCATCTGAATGACCAAATATGTATTTCTTATAAATCACATAAGCATAAAGAGAGTGCTTATTTAGAGACAGGAAGATACTGGGAAGGCTTCCTACAGTAATGATGCCTGAGCTGAATGTAAGTATTGATTAGTTAGGGTGTTCTCGGTGAATTTAAGGTTCTTTCTTCGTCGCAAAAGAATTCGGAGACAAAGTGACAGGTAAGAATCAGATTTAGAGAGAAACACACTCCACACAGTGTGGGCCATCTCAGAAGGTAAGAGGCAAGAGGTCTCGAAATATGGTGCGGTTAGTTTTTATGGGCTGGGTAATTTCACAGGCTAATGAGTGGGAGGATTATTCTAATTATTTTGGGGAAGGGGCAGAGATTTCCAGGAATTGGGCCACTGCCCACTTTTTGGCCTTTTACAGTTAGCCTCAAAACTGTCATAGTGCTGGTGGCTGTGTCATTTAGCATGCTAATGTATTACAATGAGCATATATAATGAGGCTCAGGGTCTACTGGAAGTCGAATCTTCTACCATCTTGGACCTGGTTTGTTCTCATTAGTTTTCGTCATGTACTATGGCTACATCATTCTTTTAAAGGTTGTCCCCTGCCCACTTCCCTCCTGTTTCAGTGGTATGGGTAGAATTGGGGTTGAGGTAGGTAAGAGATGGTGTGAGAGAGAAGAGGGAAGAAGGTACAGGCTGAGGCAGAGAAAAGCAAGGCCAGAAGACAGAGAAAGCAAGAATTTATACAAGCCAACTCTGAGCAGTTTAGTGTTGGTGGAGAGCAGAGCATAAAGCACAAAGTTCAGATTTAAGGTAGGAGATCTGAGCAAGATTTGATCTTAAAGATGCTTAGAGACAAGGCTGAGGAATTTGGATTTTATCCTAATTGCAGTGGGAAGCTGTATTAGTTTCCTATTGCTGCTTTAACAAATTATCTCAAACTTAAAACAACACAAATTAATTATCTTACAGTTCTTGAGTTCAGAAGACCAAAATTTGTTATCAGTGCTGTGTTCCTTCTGGAGACTCTAGGAGAGAATCCATTTCCTTTTCTTTCCCAGCTTCCAGAGGTTGCCCACATTCATATTTCTTAGCACGTGCACCCCTTATAGAAATTCCATCGCTACAATGTCACATCTCTCTCACTCTGACTCTTCGATATCCCTCTTTCACTTTTATAAAGTGATTACATTGGGCCCACCAGGATAATTTCCCCATCTCAAGATCCTCAACTTAATCACATCTGTAAAGTCCCTTTTCCCAAATAAGGTAACATATTCACAGGATCCAGGGATTACGATATGGAATCTTAGGAGGGACACTATTCTGCCTACAACGGAAGCTATTTCAGGTTTTAAGCCAGGAGCTGAAAGATCTGAGTTAACATAAAATTAACTGAAAATCAATTTTATAACTCATGAGTTTCTATCTTCTAGCAACATCAGGTAATCATGTTAAAAATATCTTTTTTAGGTATCCTACTGTTTTATAGCCAGTATTCCTCCTTTCTTTTCTCTTCCCCACTCAGGGATGTGTGTGTATTTATAATTATATGGCCAATAACAAGCAAACAGAGAATATGTGGGGATGAGGGCTTCTATACCTAAAAAAAAAAATTACTCATGTTCGACACATTTGGGTAATTAGCCTGAATTCATAACCCCATGAGAAGTCAAGGACAGCCCATGCTGCAAAGACAGGCAGATCTGGATATAACCCCTGGCTTTGCTATTTCACAGATGTGTGTTCCTTGGACAAGCTGCCTGAGCTTTGTGTGACCCAGGTTCCTCACTTATTAAAGGGGCACAACAATCCTTCCCAGCAGTTTTTTTGTAAAAATTCAATAGTATAATACTGGCAATAACATTTTAGTATTCACAGCATTAGGCTTTTATAATGGAAAGGTATCATACACCTATGCACATGTCCTCTGGTATCTTCTCAAATACAGAAATTATACATGAATAATATAAGCCAGATATGGCAGTGTGCAAAAAAAAATACTAGATAGAATCTCTCACATTTAGTCTAACCTGACAAAACAGTATTTTAAAAAAAAAGTATTTTTTTTTTAGTATTTTAAAAAAAAATAGTAGTCAATAACTATTATTGTAATTATTCATCTGTTCATATACAAAAAAGAACTGTGAAATATTTTCACTGTGGATATTTTATAAAGTTTCCTTCAAATTAACATCTTTTTAGGAGCCACTGCTAGCCTGGAGCTTCCCAGTGCATTTCCTCAGGCCCAAGCTGGCAGCCTTATTCTTTTTCTTCATTATCATTACTAACAGCTACTAAAGAACGGAAACTGGTAACATTCATGCTCCCAGGGTTCCAAAGTAATTTCCAATCTTTTTTCTTTCTCCAGAATTCAGTCACCCCAAGGGTGTGAGTGCACAAGATATTCAGAAATCTGAAGGAGGCTTACAATCACATTTTCTTTGAAATAATAAACTGGTCCTCAGGCTACTTTAGCATTCTGTCCATTAGAGGATGTGCATATAAACTAATGCTAGGACAAGCAAATGAAGGCCCAAATTAATGAAATGCGTTTGCAGATGCTCATCACAGCCAATATCAGGGCAGAGATACAAACGAAGTCACCTTCAGATGACACACAGAAAATATACTGGGCTTGAAGTCAGAAAGCCTTCATTTTAATCCAGCAGCTGGAAGGGCATTTACAAGTCATTTATTTCAACTCCCTCATCTTGTTGATTCATTCACCCAGAAAATATTTATCCAGGCCCTACCATGTGTCAGGTACTGTGCTAGGCACTAGAGGGAAAATGAGCCGAAGTGACAGTGAACATATAAAGCTAACAAGGTTCAGAAAGTGCAGGCTTCATGGAGACATTTCTGATATATACAAATTCTTTTCTCTTTTTTTATTAGAATCTTTCATTCCAAGGTTTGTGACATAATCTGCTTTTGGAAGATAATTCAAGAGAAAGGTAAAACATCTGTAGAAATGAATAACTATTCAATAAATATTACTTGAATGTTTTTCTTTTGCTTTTACACTTAAAAAGTCCTTGGTCATCCTGAGTTCAAATGTTCATATATAACTTCTTTTTAAAATTTACTTTTTAACATTAACTCTTTAATACATTTAAATGAATCCAGTTCAATGAGAGGAAAAAGTCAAATATTGTATTACTCAATGAATAATCTATAATAAATTAATGAGTGATTCTTAAACCCTTTTTTAAAAAAAATCACTGTTTATTCTGTTTTAGCCCTTCCTATTACTGTACTATGCCTGCTGGATCTAGAACCATAACATGTTGTTATAAATGTCTCAAGTTTTAACAAATTTTCAACTGGTAAGATGAAATCTGTCTTTTTGCTCTGTTTTCCTGGGTTTAATTAGCACTTAGAAGATATGTTGGTCTTCCCAAGGGATTTTCAGGGGGTAATTTTGATTACATGTAACTTTTATTTTAAATGCTGATCTTAGAGTCGAATGGCCCATGTTTCTTATAATTGGTTGTTTCTCACTGTGTAAAGGGCTATTGACCATGGTTTCTGGAGAAAGAACTGACTTTAGGTACAAAACAGGGTAGTAACTAGATGAGTCTGGAATAGCTGTACTGCCAGACAGTAAGAAAATAGTTAAAGAAAAAAAATGATGGGTATGTTATAAGGACACAGGAACCAGATGAAAGAGGTTCCTATTGGCCAAATCTGAGACAATTTGAGCACCAATATTAAGTTCAGTAATGAATTATAAACCATTGAAAAATAGGAATTGACAAATCCACACCAATAATAATCAGATAAATAATTAAATGGAGGAGGAAGATGGGTTTTCCTTATAGGAGAATGACAAGCACTGACTGAAGAATATGGAGGGAGCAGTGGAGGGGAAAAAAATCATTATTTTGCAACTATCTCAGTAAAGACTGAACCAGGAAAGAAATGTTAATGGAGGCTAAATGCTGGAAAATATTTTGCTGAGAAGAAAGATATTTGCATGGTCTTAAAATGTGTTCCTACGGACTGCTTATTTGTCTTGTGGGGGGGGATTTAATACTTATTTTTATTTATTTGGCTGTGTCAGGTTTTAGTTGCAGCACGCAGGATCTTTGTTGCAGCATGCGGGATCTTTCATTGCGGTGTGCAGGCTTCTCTCTATTTGTGGTGCATGGGCTCTAGAGCGTGCAGACTCAGTAGTTGCAGCACACAGTCTCTCTAGTTGTGGCACGTGGGCTCTAGAGCGGTAGGCTTAGTTGCCCCACGGCATGTGGGATCTTAGTTTCCTGACCAGGGATGAAACCCGCATCCCCTGCATTAGAAGGCAGATTCTTAACCACTGGACCCCCAGGGTAGTCCCTGCTTATTTGTTATAAGGAGGGAAAACAGTTATTACAAAATAGAGAAATTATCTCCACAAGTGATCAAAATCAGTATTACCAATGTGGGGCAGATGTACATGGGGTGCCTCCAAATGCAATGGCCTGTAAAAGATGCAATATCACCTATGACATATTCTGACTGAGAATACATAATCTGAATCTAATCATGGGGAGACATCAGACAAATTCAAAGTAAGGAATATTGTTTAAAAAAAAAAAGGAAGGGACTATATAGTCTTCAAAAATGTTAATGTCATAAAAGAAAAGAAAAACCTGTGGAAATGTTCCAGGTTAAAAGAAGTTAAGAGAGGACTTCCCTGGACTTCCTTGGTGGCACAGTGGTTAAGAGTCCTCCTGCCAATGCAGGGGACATGGGTTCAAGCCCTGGTCCACGAAGATCCCACATGCCGCAGAGCAACTAAGCCCGTGAGCCACAACTACTGAGCCTGTGCTATAGAGTCCTCATGCCACAACTACTGAAGTCTGTGTGCCTAGAGCCCATGCTCTGCAACAAGAGAAGCCACTGCAATGAGAAGCCCGCTCACTGCAATGAAAAGTAGTCCCCACTCGCCACAACTAGAGAAAGCCCACGCACAGCATCAAAGACCCAATGCAGCCAAAAATAAATAAATAAATTTACTTTAAAAAAAAAAAGACGTTAAAGAGTCATGACAACTAAATATACTATATGAGCCTAGGCAGGATCCTGTACTAGAAGTAGAGGGAAAGTATTAGGACATAGGAGAGTATTAGGTCAATTGACAAAATAGGAATAGAAATACTAGTTTAGATAAAAGTGTTTCATCAATGTTAACTTTACTCAAGTTGATAACTGTACTATGGTTATATATGAGAATATTATTCTTCTTGAGAAATACACACTAAACTATTTAGGTTAAATGGCCCGTGACAAATGGGCCTTAAATGACTCAAAAACAAATGATGAAGAGAGCTAGATGGTTAGATACAGATGGATAGATAGATAGGTGTAGATGACAGATTTAGAGAACATGATAAAGAGAATGCTATAAAATATTAGCAATATACAAATCTGAGAAAGTGCATACATGTGTTCTTTGTACTTATTTTTGTAATGTTTGTAAGTTTGGAAGTATTCCAAATAAAAATTTTAAATAATAAAAAATAAATAGAAAATAGTGAAACAGTGGGAGAAAAAGCCAAAAGCCCTTCCTCTGAACCATCCTATCAAAGTAGATTTTCCCATTATTTTCTGTTGCTTCATCCAGATAATTCCTTTTGTAGTAGTCAAATTATTTGAATTATTTATTTGTTGATTATCTCCCTGTGAAACAATCCTTGAGCACAGGAATAATGCTTGTTATTGTTTACCATCACACCAGCATCTAGTTTAGTTAGTTGTACAATGTAGACAGAGAATAAATATCTTTTGATTAGATGGGGGAAAAGCTATTGGTTTTATATATTTATCTTAATATCTAGGTACTTTCAACTTTATCTTTTGTTTCAAATTTTTTAATAATGCGATGTGATACTTTCACATTGGGGGGCTGAGTGGGGTGGAGAATGCATACACTGAATTTATTTATGTAAAGTATTGTAAAGAATACTATTAGAGTATTATTATTAAAAGAATGTGATATCTACATTCAAAGTACTTAATTTAGTCAAGAATAAAGCAAATTATTTTATTTATTATGATCCCTAGAATTCAGAACTTTGGCCTAAAGGTTATACAATAGTATAAATTGTTAATCTCAATGAATGAAAATACTGAAGTAAACTAAAACTTGTGTAAATATTTCTGGCTTAGTATCCGTATCCATGTACGTAGATTTTGGAACACAGTCATATAATGAATCAATTATACAGCTAAGAACCTGAAAATCCTCATTTTTAGAATAAATACTGAAATTATGACAGCTTTTTAAACACTGAAGTGGAATAGCAAATTTGAAACTTTGGAAAGAAAAATAAACCATTGAAAAATGCCACACTACCCAAGCTATATTAATAATGACTTCACCTACAGTAGAAACTAACACAACATTGTAAAACAGCTAAACCCCAATAAAAAAATTTTTTTTAAATAATAATGACATCACCTAATTAATAGTGAGTGACTTTGG
Source organism: Delphinus delphis (assembly GCF_949987515.2). Taxonomy (NCBI): domain Eukaryota; kingdom Metazoa; phylum Chordata; class Mammalia; order Artiodactyla; family Delphinidae; genus Delphinus; species Delphinus delphis. Next base: position 50,956,805 of record NC_082699.1, read on the forward strand.
TGTGTAGTTACTTTTGGTTATTCATTAGTTACTATTTTCATCTTTCAAATACTACAAAATATCCAAAATCATATATAAGAAATAAAACACATTTTTAAAATGGTTTTATTTAGTAAAAATAATATGTATAACCACTTGATTCTGATATAAAGTTCTAAACAACAACAAAAAGTAAGAGTTGCTAAGTATAAAATAGCCAACGTTTTAAATCCTGAAATAAATGTAGAGAAAAAATAATAGAAAAATAAGTTTTTTCCAACTTTGAGCCTGACAGAAAACTAACTACATAGTTGGACAAAACTGTCAAAAACAATCATTTAGCTTTGCCCATTCCCCCAGAATGGGTTCCTTTGATATGAGGTGTTGACATTTAAAGCGGTGACCCTGGTGGGAGGCAAAGAGTGACAGACAGCAGCTCAGCTAGTCTAAGGTTACAGTCCTGCATGAGGTAAACAACAGACTAGTGAACTAGCCAGAGACTTTAATAGGGAGTTTTAGGATGGGAGTCAGGGGTCTTGAGTAATCAAAATTAACATGACCAGTGAACAATATGAAAATAAAAGAAAAAATTTCATATACAATAGTAGCAATAAAGAATAAATACTTACAAATAAACTTAACAAAAGTAATTAAAATTTTGTAAATATAGAACTATAAAACACTGTAGAGAGAAATTAAGAAAGTCAAAATAATAAGAGACAATTTCAATATTCATGTATTGGAAGACTCAATATTAAGATTGAAAATCTCCCCAAATTTGTCTGTAGATTCATAATTGTTATCAAAATCCCAGCAATCTTTCCTGTAGAAATTGACAAGCTGATTTTAAAACTGATATGGAAATACAAAGAACCTGGAATAGCCAAAATAATTTTGAAAAAGAAGAATACTGAAGAACTTACATTACCTGATTTCAAACCTTAGTATAAAGCTATAATAATTAAGATAATGTGGTACTGGTGTAATGACAGGCAGATAGAATAGATCAATGGAACAAAACTGATATTCCAGAAATAAAACCTTACATTTACAGTCAATTGGTTTTCCACAAGGGTGCCACAAAGTCAATTCAATGGAGAAAGGATAATTTTTTAAAAAAATGGTACCGGGACAATTGGAAATACATTTGCAAATAATAAAATAAAAATAAAATTTAGACCCTATATCTCACCATATACAAAAATTAAATCGAAATGGACCATAGACTGAAATATAAGAGCTAAAACTATAAAACTCTTAGAAGAAAATATATGAGAAAATCTTTGTGACCTTGGGTTAGGGAAAGTGTTCTTGGACAGGACAACAGATGTACAAGCCACTAAAAAAATCACTGACAAACTGGACTGCATTGAAATTAAAAACTTTCGTTCTTATAAAGACACTATTAAGAAACTGAAAAGACAAACCACAGAGAGGGAGAATGTATTTGATAAATATATATCTGATAAAAGACTTGTACACCCCCCAAAAAATTAAAAAATAAAAAATAAAATAAAAATAAGAAAAGACTTGTACCCAGAATATATAATGAATCATATAACTCAATAATAAAAAAAGACAAACAACAAAATTAAAAAATAAGCAAAAGACTTGAACAGCTAGTCCACTAAAGAAAACATATTACTGGCTAATAAACACATGAAAGATGTTCAACATCATTAGTTGTTAACTAAAACCATAAATTAAAACCACAATGACATATGACAATAGACACACCAAAATGACTATAATCAAAAGACAAACAATACCAAGTGTTGACAAGGATGTGAAGAAACTGGAACCCTCGTATGTGCTGGTGGGAATGTAAAATAGTACCACTCTTTGGAAAACAGTTTGGTATTTTCTGAAAGGTTAACCATAAACTTAACATATGAATCCGCAAATCCATTACTAGAAATCTACCTAAGAGAAATGAAAATTTATGTCCACATGAAGACTTCCATGTGAATGTTCACAGGAGTCACTGATCATAGCCAAAAGCTGGAAACAATTCAAATGTCTATTAAATGATCAGTGGATAAATAAAATGTGGTATATCCATAAAACAGAACACTATTTAGCAGTAAAATCCCACAAGGATAGACTTAAAACAGGCTTTTGAGAATTTATTGAGTGATGAAAATGTTCTAAAACTGAATGGTTGCACAACTCTAATATAATTTACTAAAAATTTTTCAACTGTACACATAATGGATAAGTTTTATATATATGTAAATTATATCTCAATACTGTTGTTTAAAAAAGAATAATTTGCTATATGATGAATGAACAGAGTGAGAGAAACATTCTGAAATAATTTTTTAATAAAGTCTAACATGTTCCCTGCATACAGCCATTAGCCACACACTTCCATTTTATATCGTGGCCCTCCCCCCATTAAATAATACCACAACGCAGCTATTTCATCAGGATATGGTTATTACAACAAGGGTATTAATACAAAGAAGTAAGTTTTTTTTCCTTTAAGCTTCAAAATACATTTCTAAAACACCTGGAAGGGATACTAGCTTTGAGACAGTTCTTCCAAAGGGATGTATACTGCGTATACCCTACCCCACCCTACCATCTACCCCTAGGCTGAAACATGGGGTGGGGTAGTGGTAACAGAGAAACCAGTGAAGTTTTGAGGAATCTAAATATATAGGAATTCTTGGCTTCTGTATTTGGATAAAGCCCAAAACATGGACAAAATATATGAATTCCTCATGTTCAAAAAGGGGAACAGGGCAGAAATATCTGGAGGGAGGATCTAGGCAGAAGGCCTCAGAGAACTCTACCAAGTTTTCTGCAGTTCTAAAGTAGCAAGGAAGCAGCCAGCTTTGACCTGTGCATTAGAGAGGTGCAAAAGTAGCTGAGAGAGAGAACTAACTCCACAGAGATCTTAGAATTCAAGGCAGAGTCAGAGTCCCCAAACCTTGTTATTACATAAGCTCCCCAGCACACAGACTTGATTCCAGGAATGGAAGGAGGGAGGGAAATGAAACCCTGAACTTCTCAGATTACGTTTATTCCTCCTGGCAGAAGGTGAGCATAAAACAAAGAACAAGTTTGCTCACAGAGAACAAGAAACAAGAAGTTACGTTTCTTCCTCACCAAATTCCTAGACTGAGATTTATGCCTGCTGTATAACACTATTTCTCACCCTTTTTGGTATTATCACCCCCTAAAGAGCCTTCCTAGGCACTTTTTTCCCTAATTACACTCCTCATAAAATTTTAAAAACACAGATATACTGGATATCTATTTATGTGCTGTATTTACATATGTGTTTTACACATAAAAAAAAAGTATAAGATTTTTTTCACCTCTCATAAGAACCAATTTTTCCCCCCTTGGTAGCAAAATCACCCTTGTTAACGAAATATTCTATAAAATTCCATTTGATGGGACACAGAAAAGATATAAGCCAAATAACTGATGACATTAATTTATGCCTAGCACTTTACCAAATATTTTCTTATTCAACATTTCATTTGGCCCCTTCTACAAATTTGTGAAATACCGTTATCATCCTCATTTCACAGATAATTAAATGACTACTCTGCTAATCATCAGTTAAGCTGGAATTGGAACCCAGAAGTTCCAACTCAAATTATATGATCTTTCTACTTCACACCTTGCATCAGAAAACATTTTCTTCTGGGGATGGTAGCAACTATCTCCTTTAAATAATATAGCTGCAATAACCTGAGTCGCTAGAAAATATACTAAAGGAAATCACCCTATATAGGAGAGAAACTGAACAAACGTTCATCACTGATTGATTTTCATCATAAAATCAAGCCAGTGATTTTATGAACAAGATGCCTTGTTCATGTCTAATTACTAGGATTTTGGTGGAACAGCCGAAGAGATATCAGATATGCAAAATTCACTATAAAAAAAAGTAATGTGCAGATCACTAGGAACTTGCAATGGCTTTGTTTACCCTACTACTGACATTGTCATATAACTCTAGATAAGTGTATTGGCGTTTTAAATAGTTAAGAGGCTGATATAAAAACACATGCGAAATACTAATTCAAAAATATTGCTTAAAGGATATTAAATATATATTTACAAACACAAAGAGAAAGAGAGATTAACATAGTCATACATATAATAACATATATTCCAAGTCAAGACTTTGTCTCTTATTGTTGTTAATGAGCAATAAATAGCCTGACCCAAAGAACTGATTCCAAAACTAAGTCCATAGTTTATTTATCAGTAAAAGTTGTACAGTAAAATGTGTAAACACTATTTTATTATAACTATATTTACAATTCACATTCAGATTCTAGGCATGAATGCCAAGTGCCTTGTCATAGATATAATTTAAATATTCTATGCCAAATTCTTCTGTCAATAGTTTCAAAGGAATCACTGCTACACTGTTTCCCTAATCTTAGCAGGATCACAAAATGATGTTATTCCACAGACTGGAATATATGATGAGTCTATTTTTAGCGGTTTTAAGGAGCTTTTCCTGGCAATGACCATATGAAAGAGCAACTCTTCTTTTCAGCTGTCTATGTTCCCACTGAACTCATCAGCCTCATCTTCTGGAAGAGTATTTAATATGCTTCCCACTTTAGAAAACAAGATAGAGGAACAGAGAAACAGCAGACAATATGAAACAAATCTCTACATAAAACTGATCTAGATGTTTATGCCACAAAGTGACAAAGGATACACCAATGGTTCATATCATAGCACTCTGAAACCTCTACATACCGAATGGGATGAATCTAATCCTAGTAATCAGGAATGCCTTGGACTGATCCAACATTTCTGGTACAATATGAGAGAATCACCAGGGCAGAGAGTTGGTGAAAGGCAACCCCAAGAGAGGGGTAGCAAAAGTCCCCACAGAATGAAAGAGTTTGGCATGTTTGTGGAACTGAGCGAATTCTAATATGGTATGAGTTCTCTTCGGGGCTGGCCAGAATATTCTTCACGGAAATCATTTGACATGTTTAATTGTTATTCCTTTGGCATAATAAATGCCATAAAATAATAATATAATCAGTAGATAAATGACAGGGATTAGAATAATTCAAGTAGTAACAAGTAGTGAAAAAAAGCAGACGGGTTACACCAAACCAGTTTTGGGACTGTGAATTATTATGTATACAAAGTTGACACACCAAAACACCTCTAGATTGTAACTCCTTTCATACTAAAAAGGGCATAATCCATCATGAACTTTCAAATTCAGGAAATTCAGATATAAGTGTGGTTTTAATAAAAGTGTTTCACTTGATTTTTGAAATAATATTTTTCTTTAATATCCGGAGAAAACATTTAGATTAGAAGGCTTTGACTCAATTCTTTCTAAAAATATATAGTGAAATACATTGAATTGAAGGTGATGGTGTTGAAATACAGAAGTAAGTCAACTTAAGGATACTCCAGTGATTTTATATGCTACATTTTTCCTGGATGAAGGAACATAGCTAGCTAGCTAGCTACAACTGAACATTTTGACTGAATTGAGAAATAAATTTAAGGCAAATGGCATGACAATCCATTCAAATAAACATTTTTTTGAAAAATGTAAAACTGTTTACTAAATGCAGCTGTCAGGCAAAGTCTAAATACTGCCTGAATCAAATGGAGGAAATCAAGTTGATGATTTTACTGTAGCCATTACACAATCTTTTCTACCTTGCTAAAATAAGTATGTAAACTGAGTAGAAGAGCTGCCTAGATTTGTGTAGCAAAAAGGAGGTCAAAAGCTAATGAACAGAATATAGGAATCACAGAAACTATTTCTTTTTATTGCAGTATATAGTTGATTTATAATACCGTGTTCGTTTCAGGTATACAGCAAAGTAATTCACTTACACATTTTTTTTCAGATTCTTTTCCATTATAGGCTATTACAAGAAAGTGAATATAGTTCCCTGTGCTATACAGTAAACCTCTGTTGTTTCTCTAATTCATATACAGTGGTGTTTTATCTGTTAATCCCATACTCCTGATTTATCCCCCCTATCCCCAGCATCTCCTTTGGGAATCTTAAGTTTGTCTTCTGTGAGTCTGTTTCTGTTTTGTAAATCAATTCATTTGTATTATTTTTTAGATTCCACAATGTAATATTTGTCTTTCTCTGACTTAACCTTACTCAGTATGATCTCTAGGTCCATCCAGGTTGCTGCAAATGGCAATACAGTGTATTCCATTATTTTTTTTATGGCTGAGTAACATTCCATTTTGTGTGTGTGTGTGTGTGTGTGTGTGTGTAAACACCCCACACACACATTTTCTGTATCCATCTGGGGATTAACACTTAGGTTGCTTCCATTTCTTGGCCATTGTAAACAGTGCTGCCATGAACACTGGGGTGCTTGTATCTTTTAGAATTAGAGTTCTCATCTTTTCCAGATATATGCCCAGGAGTGGGATTGATGGATCATACAGTAACTCTATTTTTAGTGTTTTAAGGAACCTCCATACTGTCTTCCACAGTGGCTGCACCAATTTCCATTCCCACCAACAGTTTAGGAGGGTTCCCTTTTCTCCATACTTTCTCTGGCATGTATTTGCAGACTTTTTGATGATGGCCACTCTGACTGGTGTGAGGTGATACCTCATTGTAGTTTAGATTTGCATTACTCTAATAATTAGCAATGTTCAGCACCTTTTCATGTGCCTGCTGGCCATATGTGCAAAAGCTTTTAAGTTTGATTAGGCCCCACTTGTTCATTTTTGCTTTTATTTCTTTTTTCCTTGGGAGACTGATCTAAGAAAATACTGCTACAATTTATGCCAGAGAATGCTTTGCCTATGTTCTCTTCTAGTTTTATACTGTTATGTCTTATATTTAGGTCTTTAAACCATTTTGAGTTTATTTTTGTATATGGGGTAAGGGAGTGTTCTAACTTCACTGATTTACATGAGGTTGTCCAGCTTTCCCAATACCACTTGCTGAAGAAACTGTCTTTTCTCCATTGTATATTTTTGCTTCCTTTATCGAAGATTAACTGAGCGTGTAGGTGTGTGGATTTATTTCTGTGGCTCTCTATTCTGTTCCATTGATCTATATGTCTGTTTTTGTGGCAATACCGTGTGTTGATTACTGTAGGTTTGTAGTACTGTCTGAAGCCTGGGAAGTTTATGCCTCTAGCTTTGTTCTTTTTCCTCAGGATTGCTTTGAAAATTCTGGGTCTTTGCTGGTTCCATATAAATTTTAGGATTATATGTTCTGGTTCTATGAAAAATGTCATGGGTAATATGATAGGGCTCGCTTAAATCTGTAGATTGCTTTTGGTAGTATGGCCACTTTAATAATATTAATGCTTCCAATCCAAGAGCATGGGACATCTTTCCATTTCTTTGAACCATCTTCAGTTTCCTTTATCAATGTTTTATAGTTCTCAACATGTAAGTCTTTCACCTCCTCGGTTAGGCTTACTCCTAGGTATTTTTTTATGCAATTTTAAATGGGATTTTTTTTTTTTTACATTCTCTTTCTGATATTTCATTGTTAGTGAAAGAAATGTATCAAATTTCTGTGTATTAATATTGTATCCTGCTACCTTGCTGAATTCATTTATTACTTCTAATAATTTTTGTGTGGAGTCTTTAGAGTTTTCTATATAGACTATCACATCATCTACATATAATGACAATTTTACTTTTCCCTTCCAATTTGTATACCTTTAATTTCTTTTCCTTGTCTAACTGCTGTGGCTAGGACTTCCAATGCTAAACAGAAGTGGTAAGAGTGGCCACCCTTGTCTTGTTCTAGAATTTAGCAGGAAGGCTTTCAGCTTTCCACTACTGAGTATCACATTGGCTGGGGGTTTGTCATAAATGGCTTTTATTATGTTGAGATACATTCCCTCTATACCCACTTTAGTGAGAGTTTTTATCATGAATGGATGTTGAATTTTATCAAATGCTTTTTGTGCATCTATTGAGATGATCATCTTGATGTGGTATATCACAGTGATTAAGCTGTGTATGCTGAACCATCCTGCATCCATGGAATGAATCCAGCTTGATCATGGTGTATGATCCTTTTTATGTGTTGTCAGATTCGGTTTGCTAGTATTTTGTTGAAGATTTTTGCATCTATATTCATCAAGGATACTGGTCTATAATCTTTTTTTGTAACGTCTTTGGTTTTGGTATCAGGGTGACGGTGGCTTCATAGAACGACTTTGGGAGTGTTCTCTCCTCTTCAGTCTTTTGGAAGAGTTTGAGAAGGATCGGTATACGTTCTTTGTATGTTAGGTAGAATTTCTCAGTGAAGCTATCTGGTCCTGGATTTTTGTTTGCAGGAAGTTTTTCTTATTACAAATTCTTTTTCACTTCTAGTGATTCAGCTGTTCAAATTATCTGTTTCTTCTTGACTCAATTTTGGCAGGCTGTATGTTTCTAGAAACTTCTCCATTTCTTCTAGGTTGTCCAATTTGCTGGCATATAATTGTTCATAGTATTTTCTTATGATTTTTTGTATTTCTGTGGTATTGGTTGTTATTTCTCCTTTTTTAATTATTTTGTTTATCTGGAACCTCTCTCTTTTCTTCTTGGTGAGCCTGGCTAGAGGTTTGCAGATTTTGTTCATCCTTTCAAAAAACCAGCACTTGGTCTTACTGATCTTTTCTATTGTTTTTTTTAAACTCTATTTTATTTATTTTCTCTCTGGTCTTTATTATTTCCTTCCTTCTGCTCACTTTGTGTTTTGTTTGTTCTTTTTCTAATTCTTTTAGGTGGTAGGTTAGGTTGTTTGAGATTTTTCTTATTTCTTGAGGAAGGCCTGTATCACTATGAACTTCTCTCTCAGAATTGTTTTTGCTGCATCCCAAAGATTTTGTAAGATTTTCTTTTCATTGCCATTTGTCCTGAGGTATTTTCTGATTTCCTCTTTGATTTCATCATGACCCATCAGTTTTTTAGTAGAATCTTGTGTCTCATAAATGCATGTAACTGATTGATAGATGTGGCTTCAACTTGTGCCATATATTGACCACATCCTCATACTTCCTTCCGTCTCCTCTACATACAACCAATAAATGAGGGTGGCATAAACTACCTGGCTTGAAAAACAGCTCATCGGGCTGAGACTGGGGAAAGATATTCAAACTTGAAAAGTTGGTGTGTTTCTCTAGCTGTAAAAAATGAACAGGAAATGGAGGGGAAATAGTGCAATTCACCTTAGCAGTTTCCTGGGTGCTTAGTGGGAGAGAGAAAGAACCACAAAAAAAATCCCTCCCATGAAACTGGAGGAAGGGCTTAGAATCTAGAAAACTAGCAACCACTCCTTGCCTGGAGCTGCTTAACAGTAGAACCTGCAAATTCATCTGGGATAGATCACAAGGATGGGGCAAAGGCACATCTAGGGTGGAAAGGGCAAGGCCCAACCTCAGTTTTCTCTGAAGTTACATTTGGTACAGAAGAGAATCCTAAATTTTCTGTGAACCTAGAAGAGGCTACAAATGTTAGCTGGGCACATTAGTCAATCCACAAGTCCCCAAGAGGGACCTTGGCATGAATTGTGTGGAAGAGTCTCTGGGTGAAGGTCAAAGGACCACTTATGCCATGAAATTTCATGGAGGCCCAGCTGAGCACCCCAACTACCCAGTATGACACACTATAGAGCCAGCACTATGGTCACTGTGCTATGAGGGCATTAAAAACTGATCACCAAACCCTTTCAGGTCACTAGCAGCTGGAGCCAGCATAAAGCTCTCCGGGACTATTTGGGTTACCTCCCAGTACTAACAAATGGGCAATCATATACACATATACACAGACCCCCATTCCCCCTCCTACCAACACCATACAGGTTTCTCGCACCTTAAGAAATTAAAATCACGAAGAAGGAATGGGAAACCCTTGAAGGGAAAAGAAGCTTGATATGTACTGTAGAGTTTTAAACTGGACTACAATACCTATATTTGTTTGAAGAAACTTCAATATTAGTCTACTAGTCTAGAATAAGTTGTCTGAGCTAGATAAGACAAGAGGTTTCTCTTTTAGGAAAGTCTGTATAGTTATAAAATGAGAGTTTCATTTTTTTTTTTATTTCATTAAGTTTTGTGAACTATCACAACCATGAAGCATCCTATTAGATATTTTGAAAAACAAAATGGTCTTTTCCTCAAATTGAACAAAGTTAAGACTATACAAAGCTTAAAAATTCCATAAGAAATTACACTTAGAAATGCAGGAACCTAATGGTAATTTTAAAATATGAAGAAGAAATAGTAAAATAATTATCTGTTCAAAAAATGGCAGTAAAAAAATCCTAAATCTGAGGTTGCCTCCGAATCTCTTATAAATTTCAGTTTAAGCTTAAAGAATAAACATATAAGTTCCCATGGAAATCAAATCAATTTTCTCCTCAGACCAAAACTGCAGAAACTGTAAACTTTTAAGTATTAATAGTAGGAAAGCTTCAGAAAGACTTCAAACTGACAGATGAAGGATTAATAAATTAGGCTGAAACAACAAATAGCAAACAGTGGGCTGTACTTACCAAACAACAAATAGCAAACAGTGGGCTATACTTACCAGAATAATATAGGGTATATGGTTGACAACATGTTCAAATATGTTTCAACTGTCTGATGAGGATAACCCAAAGCAAATGAAAAATAATAATAAAAATAGGCTATAATTAATAATATACCTACAAGTTCACGGAGTATTTCTAGAGGAGCCAACCAGGATTGTGATAGCATAATAAATATGAGTAACAATGGAAAAAACAGAATCTTTGGTCTGGAAAAATTAAGATTGGGTAGTGGACATGACATTTAACAGTTATCTTCCAATAACCAAAGAGCTATAGTATGGGCACATGGAGGAGAAATCAGACTTATCCTATGTGACTTCATAGACATTTGAGAACAGAATTTCTTATAGTCAGTGGTAGGTATTGGTGACAGATTTTTATCTAAAACAATAAAGAAAGTTCTAACAAGAAAAACTTAGATAAAGTTGTCTTTTGTAAGTACTTACAAAAAAGTGGGACTCAAACTGAGAGGAGAATCCACACATTGGATATAGAGGGAAAGGTCAGATGGTTCTAAAATGCCTTCAGGGCTTCCCCGGTGGCACAGTGGTTGAGAGTCCGCCTGCCGATGCAGGGGACACGGGTTCGTGCCCCGGTCTGGGAGGATCCCACAGGCCGCGGAGCGGCTAGGCCCGTGATCCATGGCCGCTGAGCCTGCACGTCTGGAGCCTGTGCTCCGCAACAGGAGAGGCCACAGCAGTGAGAGGCCCGCGTACCACACACACACAAAAAAAGCCTTCAATTCTATCAATCCTTAATTTCATTACACATTACAGCATTCCATAGATAAAATAATGAATACAAAATGTTTGAAAATGATTTCTCAAGCCGTTTCATTTTGTCTAAAATTTTAAGACTTTGCTTTCAACTTTCTGAATGTTATGATCAAATTTGCTCTGTAACAGAGAAGGTGACCAAGATGAAATTACAGGGAAACCAATGATCTGAATAGTTTCATCAAGGGAAAGGTTCTCAAACTCAAAGCACTGCAGGAGTCAGGTAGGTATTGTAAATTACTGATGTGAGCAGGTAATTCTTCCATTTTTGAAACATATCACCCTCTTGAATAATATTTTGTTTTCTCAATTTTGGTAAAAAACATGATGTCTTACCTAAGTAAATGCTAGTTGGTATCATATATCACAATGTATCAGTCCATGCATGTGTTGGTGCTCAGTGGTTGACTTTCTTTACATGGACCTCAGGGATCCGAGCTCCTTCCGTCTTGTGGTTCTGAAGATCTCGGATATTCTAATTCAGCCTTTAAAAGGGGGAAAAGAGAGTAAAGAAAGCCTAAGTTTTTTCTTAAGTCTTCTCAAAAAAACAAATAAACAAAAAAAACAAACCTTTGCTCATGAGACAATGAGACAATGAGAGGAGCAGCTGGGGAAGGAGGGAGGCTGACTAGTCTGCAGAAGGGGTTGTCCTATCTATCCACCTGGGTTTCATTCTGCTATCACTTCAAACTGGTTGTTTAAATGTGTTCTCCACAGGAAGAAGGGATAGGGCCTGTGTTTTATTCATCCTCCTTACTACCACTAGCTTCTCAATGATTTTCAATAAAATGAGCTTGAATTTGTTGGGGGGAAAAAAAGTCCTCTCAAGAATGAAACCCATTACTTCACTCTCATTCCATTGGTGAGAATTTTTCATATCACCTAGATAAAAAGGGGACTGTGAAAAGTATTACCTGATTAAAAACCCATTTTCCAACGGCAACGCTACTCTGAGAGAGTAAAAATTACTGGACAGCTGTCTTTGCCAGGTATCAATACAAACATTTTTTCTCCATTATGAGAAAATCAACTGTGCAAGAATGAAATAAATAGCTACTGAGAGTAGACCTCACTGAAGTGGCCTGGACTGTGGCACACTGAAGAATACACATAACCATCACTCTGCCTATTAAAAGAGATGGCTGCCACAAGCTTCCAGGTGATTCCATTTAGTGCCTGCCAAATAGTAGGCACTGAGGAAATATTTGTTGGCTACATGAAAAAATGCAGGATAAAAAGGTCCTAGATTAGCAGACTTCCTGTATTTTTTTCAAGAAAGGGCAGAAATTTAAATTTTTATTTAAAATATACTGAATTTTAAATTTTGTATTAAAAAAAACCCCTTGCTACATAAACAAAACACTTTGGTGCCGAATTTGTACTGTGGGCAACTAATTTGCAAGCTCTGTATAACAGGTACCACAGAGATTTTCAAAAGTGCTCCAAACATTTTCAAACTATTTGCTTTATTCAAATGATAATATTTTATCAAAAATTAGATTAGTAATAATATTGGTTTGTTCAAAACATTCTTCCTAAGTGTACAATCTCCTCATGGTTAGAAGAGTTCACAACATTATCTTGCAGACATGAATATTTGCTAAGCTGTAACTTTAAACTCTGATGAGGATTGAAGAAATAGAATATAAATCAGAAAATATTGCTTCCCAGTTTAATTTTATGCTTGATTAAAGATGATAGAGGTATTGGAAAACGACATGAAATAGAAATGAACAAGAGTCTACAAAGTCTCTCAGGCAATTTGACTCTGGCAGGCTTCCTTGGGGCCAGTTCACCAGCTCTTGCTTGTTTGTTTTACCAATGGGGAATCTTTCTGGTTTATCCCTCAACATTTTTCACAAGTTAAATGTGACATTTTCTTTCTCCTCTAACGCTGTCTCATCAAACTGTTTCTGAACCAGAGGTATCCATAAGGCTTTTTCCAAAGATGGAAGCTGTGAAACTTATTATTTTAAGAATCAGCCATGAGTTACTTCTCCTTACTTTGTCACCAAGATGGCTGGCACTGGACTTAGTACTAATTCTATCATTGCTGAGCATTCAAGTTTGGCTGGAATTAGTCTAACCATTTAGTTACTCTAAAATGCTTAACTAGAGTTATGCTTTCTAAGGAAAAAAAGGATCTGCTTGAACTTGTCAGTCACAAGTAAAAAACCAACAACAAAAATAATTTCTTAAAGCAGAAGAAAATGTATTATATCATCTAGTTTTAAAGACCCCAAACTACAGTAGCTAAAATACCTACCTACCTTTCCATTTTCCTAAGTTTACCTGGTGCTTATGTTTACCTGGGCATCCAAGCAAGGTATTAGTAGGTTCTGGTAAGAGATTTATTACCTTTCGACATTCATTCAACTAGTGCCAACGAGGGTCTACTGACATGCCAAGCACAGTTCTTGGTGAGTGGACAAAACTCTGCACCCAACAGACACAGTCCCTGTCCCACAGAGTTTACAGTCTCATGGAGATGACAGACACTGGTAGGTATGCCATAGCCTGATAATAACTATGATGGGATTTAACAGTCCCTGGGAGCACCCAGAAGCCCCACAGGAGTCCCACAGCCAAATGACTCTCTTTCTAATTGTAAGTCCAGATAAACCTCTTCATGAGGAACATGTGGATAGGGATTGTGGCAGCTGCAACAAGCTTCCAGATCTATCAGGTAAGACTTCAAATTACTAACAGAGGAAATCCTAGTTTAGCCTAAGCCTCTCATTTTAGAAAGAAAAAAAAAAAAAGGCACTTTCTAATGTTGACTAATATGCCTACTATTTCTGTCACTTTCTACATCTTTCCTCAGTTCCCTAAACTCCCCAGTTAGAAATAATCACCTCCTTCTTTTGATTCCCATGGAATTTTGTTGGTACCTCTCTAATGAAACTTACCTTATTTTATCAAATTAAGATGCCATCTATTAATACACTCAATTTCAGAGATATTAAATTCAAGGCAGGAACGGGGGATACACATTTTAGAATAAGTGACATGTGGTGTTACTTTCTGACTTGTGTTTGAGCTATGTGCATACTTGTCTTATCTCCACTGACAGATTTCTAGCCCCTCAAGGGCAGACCATGTCTAATCATTTTGTATAGTCTAATGCAAAAGTTCAGCACCTTGCAATGTGCAGGAACCCAAAGCATATTTGAAAAACATGAAAGAACAGATTTATCAGGTAGACTTGATAGGATCCAAGTTTCCCAATTCTCAATCTAGTGTTCTTTCTACCAAACAATAACATCATCAACCCTTAAGAGGAGGTCAATAGGAACTTTAATATATAATAATCATCAAAATACTAATATAATACTTATAAAGCACCACTGGTGTGGCAGGTATTGTTGTAAATACTATACTTATTTTTCAATGATCACAACAGCCAGATGCCCTAGATATCTGTATGCTCATTTACATCCTTGCAGCCCACCTTCCCTCTCTGGCCTCCCCTCAGCCACATTACCTGTCTCTGGCTTTTTACTAGAGCTCTGTGCCTCTGCGGAGTGTGATGCCAGGGGCATCTCTCTTAGCTACACTGACACCTGCACAAAATTGGAAGTACAAGGAGGTTACATCCACTAGGGCAACCCTGACCAATGGTGCCAGGGAGCTATTGGATAAATATCCCCCTTTTCTCAAGGAGATGACCCTGAGCTACCTTTTACAGTTTCACAAGGAGGGCCCAGTAGACTCTCAGACCATTTTCCACATCAGGATCTGGCTCAATCATGACCCCTTGGGCCAGCCTGTTTTATCCCTTCCACTCCCTGATTCTAGATCTAATGAAGCCCTAGAATTACTTTCCAAAGTAAACCATCCACACACAATCCTTCTTCGAAGACTCAGTATTTTGGGAGAGCCCAAGCTAAAATCGCTGTGAGGTAGTTGCACTATTTTTTTTTTTTACATCTTTATTGGAGTATAATTGCTTTACAATGGTGTGTTAGTTTCTGCTTTATAACAAAGTGAATCAGTTATACATATACACATGTTCCCATATCTCTTTCCTCTTGCGTCTCCCTCCCTCCCACCATCTAGCCTAGAATTCAGATGAAGAAAGTGAAGCACAGAGAGATTAAATCAATTGCCCGAGGTCCTACAGGCAGTAAATGGTGTAGCTGGGATTCGAATCCAGGGAATCTGATGCCAGTCAATACATTCAACCAATACACCTTCTCTTTCTTTATAGGAAATGAAACTTGAAATAAACAAAATATTTTCTGCCTAATTAATCATAATTTGTTATATTGTTACAATGTTGTATAATTGGTTCACTGTCAAGTACTGTAGAGAATATTTATTAAGCACCTGCTTTACGTGAGGTACTTTAGTATATATTACCTCATTACTTCTCCAAACACTTTTGAATCATTAATATTTTAAAAATTCATTTTACATATAAGGACATTAGAAAATTTAAGTAACTTGCCAAAGTCAAACAGCTGGTAAGGGCCAACCCACTCACTCACTTATTTGTTTAACAAATATTTATTGAGCACCCACAGTGTGCCAGGTACTGTTCTAGGAGCTAGGGATATACTCTAGGTCCCTACCTTATGTCCTGATAGAGGATATGCACAATAATTGAAACAAATAAACAAGAACCACTGGGTAGTGATAATTTGCTTAAATACAATAAAACAGGGATGTGACAAAATGAAGAGCCCTGATGCCAAGGGGACACCTAGAAGTTTCTCAACTTTGGCACCACTAACACTTTGGGACTGATGATTCTTTATTGTGGGGGATCATCCTGTGCACTGTAGGATGTCTAGCAGTTATCGCTGGATGCCAAGAGCCCTCCCCAAGTCCTTATAGCCAAAACGTCTCTAGACATTTCTAAAAGTCTTCTGGGGGGCAAAATCACCCCTGACTGAGAACCACTGACCTACAGCAAAGTTCTTCAGGTGGGATCAGGCTTAGTATATGTGAAAAACAAAACTTCATGGTGAGTAAGGAGGAGAAGGGCAGGAAATGAGGTTACAAAAATACGTGGAGACCCACCAGGCAAGGGCTCTTAGGCGAGGGGAAAAAGTTCTGATTTTATTTTAGGTTGCCCCTGCCTAGTCTGACTTAGAAATGCTGTTGTTGCTGTTGTTGTCATTGTTGTTGAATAGCTACTGATATCTTTTCCCTCTTTATTTTTCAAGAGCTCTTAATAACCCTCAAACCTTGCCAGCCTCTACCCCAAGTTTCACACCATCCAAGTTCTCTGGGCTGCCCTCAACTGTCCTGTGGAGCATTCTCTTACAATTTCCTGGGGTTTGGCACTTTGCTTGCACATGTGTCTTCTCCTTACTCGGTGCCTTTTCCCTGCTGTTCTTTGCCTAGAACACAGTGTCCTGCTCTTCCTGCCTGGAAAAGCCCTAGTCATGCTTCAAGAGACAGTTTAAGGATCTGCCTCTCCAGGATATCTTCCCTGTATCCTTCCCACAGGCAAATACATTTAACCATCACACCTTCTCTTTCTTTATAGGAAATGAAACTGGAAATAAAATATTTTCTGCCTAATTAATCAAAATTTGTTATGATTACCAAATACCACAGCATATGAGCTGGTGCATTAGCCTTTTCTACATCTGAATCAAGTTCTTCTTCACTCTCACTGCAACCTCCCCAAGGGTATGAGACAAATCTTGGTCATCTTTAGTTTTCCAGTGACTACCCAGTGCCTGGCATGCAGACAGAAGGTGTTCCTCTGTCAAAAATTTGTTACTATTTTGAGCCTTCTTCCAAAACATAAGAATACTACCTAAGAAAAATTCTTCCTATGCTTCTATCATCTTTGAGAGATGTATTCTTCAACTTTTTCTTTAGTAAATACTGACTGGTACATTTTATCTGAATAAAACAGACAGATCACACACACACACACATTCATTAAAATTTAGCAACTTAGAAAATATACCTTTCAAGTTATAGTGGTTATAGGCCATTCCTCCGAGAGAACTACCTAACACACAGCACACTTTTAACTTTCTGCTGGGCAGAGCGAGAACAAGGTACAAAAGTAATAAACATGAGGATCATAATAACTGAGAGGGAGCAGTGCACTCCAGGTGTGATTGATAATTTAAAACTTCTCTCATCCCACCCTGTAAGCTTTAGGGCCTGTCCCACCCTGCAAGGATTAGGATCCAATCATCTGGAGTAAATAGATCAAGGAGTTTGTAAGCCACAGGTCTCATAACATTTCCTCTCACAAATGCATTGTTATAATAAATGTCGTCAAAGCCAATGGTGCTGATTTTATGATGTGTATTCAGGCAGTCAATGAAAAGACTGAGAAAAGAGAAAGCAGCAATAAAAATCTGCCACTTGATGAGTCAAACTGTAGGCAATGTGCTGCTCTGTAAACTCGGCTGAGTAAAAGTGAAATACTGAACTAACAAAAAAGACAGCTACAAAAATCAACTCTTGAATCCAAAGCTCATCCAAATCAGAACAACGTTCTAATTTCATTTAGCACTGTGTTTTGCACATAGGAGGCATTTAATAACTCTGCTAAATGCATTAATATGCTTTGCCACTCACCTGTATTCCTAGTATTAAAATATCCGATACATTTAATTATGTCCCTTTCACATGATTCACACAGTTTGAGCTCTGGCAAAACAACAAACCTAAGCAGCAGTTTGAGTAGTTCATTCTAGGGAAAAAATGCAACCAAAGTGTGTGGGACACTTAGCTCTGCAATGAAGCCATTAAAAAAGATTTCTCAATGCCCTTTTCCTTCATTTTTCTGCCTTCACATACTATGTGAACCAAAAACTCACACGGACAAGGCAGAGCTGGGTGTGAACCTCTCTTCTGGAGCGTTTGCCAACAGGAATAAAAGAGCCAAAAGGAACCCAAAACACTGTTCTGTGTTCTCTTAGATACCACTCATCACAGTCACCGTTACCACACAATATTTATTGCAGCTGACCCTGGGACTACCACAAGAAGGTCATTTTTCAAAATGATTCTAGCTGCCCCTTCTAACCAATGACAAATTTACCTAAGACAAAGATGTAATTCCACTGGGCCCATTCTGTATTATCAACCCTGGAAGCATATAATTGAAGATGGATTACAGTTAAGTCAGGAAATTCTCTGTATTAATCCCTTAAAATAATAGTGAGTTGGAAGGACTGGCTTCCTATTTTATTTAAAAAAAAGAAAGAAAGAAAGAAAGAAAAAAGTCATGACCTTTTCCTTTTAAAAGAAAAGTCACCCAAGTTTCAGTAAATGGTTTTAAGTTTGGTTTGGTTTGATTTGATTTTTTCACTAACCTTACCAGTTGTTTGAGTTGAAGTGTGCATTCAAATAACTTAACAGGATGAACGTGTAAAAACAGCCTAAGTAACAAAGGTCTCCAAAAGCGTTTAGAAAACTACCATCGCCCTTCAAAAGCTTTGTCCATGTCCAATCTAGGTACTCAAACAAGCAAATGAAACAATTACTCTCTAGCCTTTAGAAACGTATATTACAAACTATTTCCCCACATCCTTAGCTAATGATATTATTTTATTTTTCGTAATAATCCAAATAAGCATACCTTCGAAGTTGCTTTTGCGTAAATGACTTCTGCCCTTCCATCTTCACTTTTTCCCTTTGTCCCCTTCCAATTAGTCCGCAAGATTGTGGCTTACTGTCGTTTCCTAAAATGCCTAACGCACTATCTCCTATCCCATATTTCTTCTACAACCTTGCCTGTCCCTCTATCAAGATTTGGAGTCTAGGCTCCCTTCCCTTCAATGGCAGTTGGCCTTCGCGACTGCCTCAACCAAGAGCACAGGTGACGCCCTGTGACTTTTCAGGCTCAGTCACGAAAACGCAACTCGCGTCCCCTTTTGTTCTCTTGGCTTGCTTGCTCCTGGAAGTCAGCCTCCGTGCTGTTAATGAAGCCCGAGCGGCTCGTGGACAGACTCACCTTAAGTGGTATCAAATCTCTCAGCCTGGACCCCTGCGGGCGCCAGAGGCGAGCAGGAGTCAGGGGCCCTCTGAGAGGAGAAACAAAATGGCAGCGGCCCGAGGCTTCCGCTCGTTACCGCGAGAAGCGGCGGGAACACCTGACGGGCTCCCCATACGCCGAAAGAGTGGCGGAAGAAGGCCTGCCAGCGAGCGTCCGAGCAGCCCCCGGAGGAACGCCGTTAGGAGTATGTGACGTTGCTGACAGAGAGGCGGCAAGGGAGCTGCGCCGGGAGAGACAGTCGGTGCAGCACGACCGCCACGACCGCCCCGACCGCCCCAACCAGAGTAAGTGGACCTGACATGAGTCTGAGGAGGAGGCGTCATCCTGGAGAAGCCAGCCAGAGCCTTACCCAGGAAGCCCGCAAACCTCCGTTCTCCCAGCGGATCTCCTCTCCCGAGGCCTAGCTGCACACACAGCCGCAAAAGGGTAAAGAGGAAACATTCCAAGACGCCCCCAGTGCCAGTTGTACTTGCAAGAGCCAGCGCTGACCGAGAGGCAAAGCCCAGCACAGCAGGAAGGGAGCCCTGAGAACAGGCTGTGCCCCAACCAGGCTGCCAGGACCGGACCTGCCGCCGCCCTGCTGTCCCTGTTACTTTGCCTGCGCTGAGGTGATGACCTCTCTGTCCTGGGGCTTGGACCCCAGAAGGAGCAGGCAGCTGAGAGCTGGCCTTCCCCGGGAGGAGCCTTCAGAGCCAAGTTTGGGGCATCTTTCCAAATGTATACCCCACCAGGCCCTTGTCAGACTTGTGAAGCCAAAAAAACTAAAACATTTTAAATGTTTTTTTTTTTCTTTGACTCTAGGGCATGTGGGATATTAGTTCTCCGACCAGAGATTGAACCCATACCACCTGCAGTGGAAGTACGGAGTCTTAACCACTGGAGCACCAGGCAAGTCCCTCAAACATTTTTCTTAAAAAGCTCTCAGGGGCTTCCCTGGTGGCGCAGTGGTTGAGCGTCCGCCTGCCGATGCAGGGGACACGGGTTCGTGCCCTGGTCTGGGAAGATCCCATATGCTGTGGAGCGGCCAGGCCCGTGAGCCACGCCCGCTGAGCCTGTGCGTCCGGAGCCTGTGCTCCGCAATGGGAGAGGCCACAACCGTGAGAGGCCCGTGTACCGCAAAAAAAAAAAAACTCTCAGCCTTGCCCCTTGCTAAGGTTCAGAGTGACAGCCAACACCAGTTTGACACAGACATGTAACCCATCTTAAAAGTACATCCTTCAGGGCCCTTTGAGGCCATCCTGCTGAAACCGCATGAAGCAGTCAGGCCAGTCCCACTAAGGTCTAGCCAAATTGCAAATTCATAAGCGAAGTCAGTAATTGTTGGTCTTTTAACCCATTAAATTTGGAGATAGTTTGTTATGCAACGATAGATAACTGATACATCCTCCCTAGTGTCTGTCTAATCTATCTTTCCTCTCCCATCACCAACGTCCTAAATTCACATTCTCATTGCTTGCCTAGAGTATTGCAATAGCTGATTCTTTTCCTTCCCTCCAGTCTCTCCCTGGTTGATTTTTATTTACACAATCCATCATCTATCTTGTTACCTTACATCTTGTTTATATTATTCCCCCAAAACACAGGGAAAGTTCCAACTGTGATCTGAGAAGTTTTCAACATCTATCTGTGGTTCTAAATTTGGGCTATCCATTAGAATTACCCAAGGAATTTTTTTTTTTTTTTTGGCTGCATTTCGTCTTCATTACTGCGTGCAGGCTTTCTCTAGTTGCGGCGAGTGGGGGCTACTCTTCGTTGCAGTGCACGGGCTTCTCAATGCAGTAGCTTCTCTTGTTGTGGAGCACAGGCTCTAGGCACACAGGCTTCAGTAGTTCTGGCACGCGGGCTCAGTAGTTGTGGCTTGAGGGCTCCAGAGCGCAGGCTCAGTAGTTGTGTCGCACAGGCTTAGTTGTTCCATGGCATGTGGGATCTTCACGAACCAGGGCTCAAGCCCATGTCCCCTGCATTGGCAGGCGGATTCTTAACCACTGTGCCACCAGGGAAATCCCCCCGAGGAATTTTTTAAACCAACGCCTGAGTCTCAACTCAGAGATTCTTATTCAGTTGGACTAAGGTGGGAACTATTCATTTGTATTTTTTTAATCTCTCTAGATATTCCAAAGGGTAGCCAAAGTGAGAACCACTGAAACCACTGGGAGCAGGAAAGAACATGCAGGGATGGGTGTAATGAGAACAGGGCCAACGCCAATATTCAAGATATGAATAAAGGATGTAGGTAAGACTGATTCAGAGGTTTTCAAAGTAGGAGTAAAAGCAGCAGATTAAAATATCAAGAAAAGAAAATGAAGAGTAGAAATAGAAATGTCAGGAGGATACCAAGAATAGTTCAAAATGTTTATGAATTTCTCTTGTTGTGTTATTTTGTTTTATTCTGATAAAATGATTAATACAGTTCTGATAGGCAAAGTTAACTCCGGAGTTGAAAAAGAACTTACATGAATCCATTAGGACATGATTTCATTCACATCTCGAAATATTTACCAACCCTATCATAATTCATTTCTTGACTCAACAAATATATATTGAGTGGCTACTATTTGTCGCTCATGCTGGAGATATAGCAGTGAACAACACAAAGTTCTTGCCCTCAAGGAGCTTTTTTCGAGTTGGATGCGGCAGACAATTAAAAAGTAAACAAGTGTATAATGTGTCAGAGGTTGGTAAATAACATAAAGTAAAGAAGGCAAAGGGGAAAAGGAACACTAGTGCAGGAGTAGAGGATGGGATGTGGAGAGTATTTTTTAAAGGGGTCAGTAAAGTCTTCACTGGTAAGGTTTCCTTTGAGCAGAGACCTGAAAGAAGTGAAGGAGCCAGTCATGTGAATGAATACCTGATGGCGGCAGTGAAAGAAGAACAAAGCAAGTGAGAACATGCTTGAGGGTTATAAGGTACAGCAAGGAGGCCAGTGTGGTTAGAGTGTAGTAAAAAAAAAAAAGGTGGAAGGCAGTAGGACATGAGGTCAAAGAAATAACAGGAGCAAAAAGAAGCGGTTTCAGGAGTGAATAGGAGAAATTGTGACAGAGTGGTTCTTCATCTTAGAATACATTAGAATCGCCTAGGGAGGTTTTCAAAATACCCATGCTCAGTCTGCACCCTCAGAGATTCTGTTTGAATTTAGGATGGAGCCCAAACAGCAGCAGTTTTCCAATGTTCCCAGTTTATTGAGAACCATTGCTATAATGATGTATATGAATTATAGGTCACTGAAATTCTATAGATTTGCTCTGAGATGAAAAAGTCAGTGAAGTGTTTTAATGAGAGAAGAGGCAAGATCAATATTTTAATTAGTTCACCTAGCTGCTCTGTGGAGAATACACTGTAGGGCAGGGAAGGACCCAGTCAGACCACCTATCTCTGTTTTTAACATTTTCCTTAATGAACATGTGTGGCTTTTGTATTATAATAGAAATCTCACACTTAAAAACATGTAAAAATAGAGTGAAAGACTATGTATTAATGAGAAACAGAGTATTAGATTCTCTGTTATTAATCTATTCTTCCAGATGTCTTTCTCAAGGAAAAGTTTTCATGACAGGTAATGGATTGTGTATTATTTTGCTATGGCCATCATAACAAAGTACCACAAACTGGGTGGCTTAAAACAGGCACAAGTGTATGCTTTTACAAATCTACAGGCTAGAAGTCCCAAATCCAGGTGTCGGTAGAGCTTTGCTCCATCTGAGATTCGGTAGAATCCTTCCTTGCCTCTTCCTAGCTTCTGGTAGTGGGCAGTTCTTTGGCATTCCTTGGCTTGCAGTTGCATCAGTACAATCTCTGCCATCACATGGCTACCTTCACATCATCTTCCCTCTCTTTGTGTCTTTGTCCAAATTTCCCTTTTGTAAGGACATGAGTTGTATTGGATTAGAGCCCACCTTAATCACTTCATCTTAACTTGGTTAATGCTGCAAAGACCCTATTTCCAAATAACATCACATTCTGAGGTATTGGTGGTTAGAACTTCAACATACATCTATTTTGGGAGCCAGCGGGGGAGGGGGGAAGAACAATTCAACCCATACAGATTGGTTCTTAAGAAATCTTTAATAATAAATAACAGAATTGATATTATGTACTCCCTTTTCTATCAAGGCAAACATATACAAAGAAAAAAAAGTAGAACTATTCCTAAAACATTAATAAAAGTCTTGAATAAAGGAAGATTACCCTCCGAAGGAGAATCTCTAGCATATCTTTTTTTTTTTTTTTTTTTTTTTTTTTTGCGGTACGCGGGCCTCTCACTGTTGTGGCCTCTCCCGTTGTGGAGCACTGGCTTCGGACGTGCAGGCTCAGCGGCCATGGCTCACGGGCCCAGCCGCTCCGCGGCATGTGGGATCTTCCCGGACCGGGGCACGAACCCGCGTCCCCTGCATCAGCAGGCGGACTCTCAACCACTGAGCCACCAGGGAAGCCCTCTAGCATATCTTTTGATTCTCTCACTTTTTCCACTTCAGCAGACATTTCGCAGAAAATGACTGAAAACTATAAACAGGCTTGGTTATTTCTGGTGACTTTCATTCATTGAACATAAATTTTCAGTGCTTTAGTGAGTTGACATTTAGGTCTGGATCATTTAGCCTTCATGGCAAATAACTCCTTACACAGGTTTACTGAAATTAGAGAGTCACCCATACCATTCAAATTGGTTTCACAGTTCCAGGGGAGTGGGAATTAGAATTTTAATGAACATTAATCTGAGAGGGAATGGAGATCAGTGCATAAACATGTTTAAAACATGTCTAACTTGCTGAACAACTTAATTTTACCTGATGAAGTCTTTTTTTCAGCAGCAAAATGAAAAGTTTTAGGCTGACAGATGAACTTTAGAGGGTAGCTGAACTTCGTTGAATGCTGGCTTTGAAAACCAGTAACAAACTCCATAAAGAAAAATCAGAGCAACACATAATGCTTAGCCTCAAGCTATCCCCCAGGCAAAGCAAATCCTTATCAAGAAGCCGCCGGTGACCCAAGTAACCAAGCTGAGCTGAAATTAATGTTTGGCATGTATGCTGTTCAAGGAAAATGAGCATTCTGTCATGAGACAGAAAGCAAAAGAAGATGAAGAACAAACACCTACTTCTTGATACATTATCAAACATCGTGTATGGAATTACTTTAAAAGTACACACAGTGAAGCATAAACTGTGTTTGACCCATCTATTATCTGGAAGTTAAATATCTTCAAATTCATTTACTTCCACTAATCAGCTGCTACACATTTTTTCTCCAGCTTCTGCCATCTGCTTTTAATTACCAAAACAATCAGCAATCCAAACTGAAATGATACATAGTTAATCATCACAGGCCTTCAGTTTACAGGTGTAGTCAAAAAGAAAAGAAATAAACATTTATTTAGTTTCAGAAGAGACTTGAAACATGAATCCAGAACACTGCCAAAATTTCCTTATTTCTTTGACATCTTGAGAGTTTATAAATGAAATCCACTCTAAGCAAACAGCTATAAAATAAATTGGGGCTAGCAAGATTAACAAATCGTGCTATTTTAGGCAGAATGGCTGCAATAAAGTTAAAAAGATCCAAACTTTCATGGAGAAGAGTATGACTATGAAGAAAGAACACCTCCAACAGCAATGACTAAAGCTCTAACATCTGAAGTTAGATAGCATAAATGTTTCAGCAGCTAATGAGGTAAGTTTACCTTCATATTATATTTACATTGATTTTGGGGAAAAGAAAACCAAATGCCTACTTTTTTTTTTCAGACAACACAAATCAAGGTCAGAGAAAGAAATGAAATTAATATTCATGACAAATTCAGTCCTATAAACAGTCCTACGAAGATCATTTCTCCCACTTTAAAGTTAAGAAGACTGAGTCTAGGAGATAAAGTCAAGCTGAGAGTCAAACCCAGTACTGTCTGTGATTGATGGGTACCTTCTACTGCCTGATTAATACATGATGAATAGCAAAAAACTTCATAGGAGGAAGTTTTGCTATATTTGTATAAAGGACACTACAGGATTGACAAGTATTAGTATTCAAAAAATAAGCAATTCATTTTTCATTACTACATGTCTCATCAAGGCTAAAGTCTAAATGATTATATGTATATATACACACACACACACACACACACACACACACACACACACACACATATATGTTCTGAAATATTTAAGACAATATTTTTTTTAACTTTGAGGTCTTTTAATTTTAACAATGGTAATTCCAGTCTTTGAAAAAGTTGCTAGCTGCAGATGGTCAGCATACCACTCCATGATCAGTCCCCCCTCTAAAAAGCCAACGAGAGGTATTAGAGTTTACTGGGTCTTTGTTGATTCCATAATGACAGAAACAGTTTCATACAGGTTCTCAAAGTAAGATTCAAGAATAGTTTGTTTTTAAAGTGATAGGAAAAGCTTAAATCACAGGTTTATACAATTCTTTCTTCTCAGCCTTCTAAGAAAGGTGGATCCTTTGTGGCACTGAGCAATGTTACTGTTGAGGATATATTTTGGAGAAGACAAAAGAGGAATAAATAGAATTGAAAAGGAAAGAATAGAGGATCCAGAGGAAACAGAAAGGAGAGAAGGCTGAAGTGGGTTGTCAAAAGGGAGGTGGGGAAGAGAAGATGAAAGAAATGGAAGGAGAAGTAAGGAGAGATATGAGCAAAAGACTTTGGAGAAAGAGCAAGAATGCTAAAAGAAATATTTTAGGAAGATATTTATGTGATGTCAAATAAAATCCTTTCCTCAGTCTCCCTATTACATCATTAGTAAAAGTCCTTACTTGTAAATTCATTACTACAGACCACCTCTGCCAATACCCAATGCCAGGATTTTTTTCCTCTCAAGAACCAACCAGGGGTTATTTGGCCAAGCGTAACATCCCAAAGGGACAGCAGCAGTTGCTGCCTAGCTTCTCACCACAGCCATCATGCAGAGAAACTTCTGCAAAACAGCCAAAATCCCCATTAGGATGCTAAGAGGAGGCATCAGATGGGACCCAAAGGCCAATCTACATTGGAGGTGGCAGATCACTGATGCCATCTTATTTCACTGTAGTGTGAGAAGGTTTGTTGACTTGGGGAAGAATTTCTATGTACTGAATAGGATGCACTCCTCTCTACCTTTCTTTCTGATACACATCCTTGAAAGGTACGTGTAAAATGAACCAGAGGAGAACGAAGTAAACATTCCTCAGTCTCATGCTACTTTCTTCTCCCTGGGACATGGCCATTACAGCAGTTTATTAAGACACTAGGACACAACGGAAAAGAAGAGAGGGAAAAACAAGCATCCATTGCCTGGGTGAATTGAATGTTATCCCTTGATTGGAAACACATTGGAACAAACACCTGGAGGTACCCAATTAACAAGTATGATAGGACCTCCAATAATTTCTAAGTCAGCTATCCACTTGAGTGGGGCGTTGTTATTCTCTGAACTTGTTGGGGACTTAAGGTCTCATCTGTCTTTTACCCTGAAATTTGGGTTATATAATATCAAAGTTAATCTCAGGTATTAAATTCAGGGAAAAACACAGAGGCAGACTGAACCAGCTGGGATATAACAGGCAGAGAGAGCTTGGTGATACAAGAGTAAAGTGATGAAATTTTCTTTGTTTAATAAAGAAAAGGAAAGTGGCTTCCTCCCCACCCTCCCATTCTTAGGGTGTCGCCTTAAAAACATAATAGGCCCAAGAAGAGGCCCAATCTTTTGATTCTGCAATGCAAGGTCACAGCCCTTCTGAACTTTGGAACTATAAACACACATCTCCAAAATGAACACAGGAGTCTTTCAGGAGGTAACAATCACAGGTACCATCATTTGTCTCTTGAGGCAATAAGAGAAGTTTCTTGTTATTTCCTCTGCTTTGCTGTGTAAATTTGTGTGGAATTTTCTCCACACTTTGTAGTCACTTTCATCCTACCTTAAATGCAAATAAATCTGTTAATAGCTTTCCAATAATAAATTGTGTTCTCTCTCTTGTATATTGGTACAGAGAGGACTTTTATGGTCAGGATTGCTTTATTTCCCCAACAGTGACTACCAGAAAACAGTAATACAGGCACTCAGAAGGCCAGAAAGATAAATAATGGGATAAGGCTTGAGCAGTTGTGTGGCTGGTTTATGAACAGTCAGAAAAGAAGGAGCAGTCCTTCCACAGAGAGCAGAACCTTAATATGGAAGGAGAATTTAACTACCAAACCTCTATCTCGTATTTTAATCACTTCTAACACATCCCAGGTTTCTTCCACATCCAATCAATCAGAAGATCTGATTTTTCATCCACCCGAAATCTCTTTGAAATCCATCTGATTCTCTTTATTCTCAACGTGACTATAAAAGACCACATAGCCCATCTCTCCCCTTATAAGGTTTATGACCTTCAATTTTGTTGCCTCTCAAACCATTTCTCCACACAACTATGAGTCAGATTTCTAAAACACAAGATCTCTGTTTAGAAACATAATGTACAAGGATCTCCTTCATCTTGCTCCTGCTTACTCCACCAGCTTGATTTTTCATGACTTCAAAACTCTTTCTCCTCTCAAATTTTTGATCCTACCGTACTGAACTACTCAATGTTACTTGACATCACTACTCTGTTCTCTAGGATTTTGCACAGGCTATTTTCTTAATCAGGACCATTCACGGCTATCCATTCCTCTGTTCACCATCTTCCACGGCCTAAATAATCACTACTTTCTGTTCTTCGTTTAGGACTCAGCTGGAATGGATCTCCTCCTTCTGGATTTCTTGCCTGACCCTTCCAAGGTACTCCTAATTTCCTCTATAGCACGTTGCTTTGACCAAATCTTTATCATATTGTATTATATTTGCCAATTTGTAGTATGTTTCATACTGTAAGGTCTTTGAAATAACTCTTAATTAATAAGTGTTTAACAATTAAGTCAAAAGGTTAACGTCTAGGAGTAGGGCTAGTTTGCGTACCGGCTTGATCCAAGGCTACAAATGAGGTCACCAGAACCCCGCTACTTTCCAGTCCTCAGCTCTGCTCTCTTGCATGTTGGTGTCACTCAGACTGCTCCTGCTGACAAACATGGTTGTGTACAGTTCAAGGTCTACATTTTCGAAAGCCCAGTGGAAAAGAGTGCCTTTCTGTCCCTGAAGTCCCAGCAAAATCCTCATTGAATGCCATTCCGCTCTGATTGGGCCACATACCATTCTTGAAGTAATCACTCTGGCCAAGGAGAATAAGATGCTCTAACTGGGCTTGAATAACATGCTCATGCCTGGAGCCAGAGATGGAGTTGATGCTAAGAGAGGCATGTGTAGTATAAGGGGCACTTTTTCAGAAAGTAATAGAGTTACTGGTACCAAAAGAAGAATTAATGCAAGCTAGGAAGCAAAACCAAAACCAGACAAGAACAGCTGTCCACTGTAGTAAACAAATTTCACGGCTGTGTAAATCAGCGTATTCTGTGGCAGGTTATGATGATTTAGCTAATCTTTCCCTGTAAATTAGGTTTCTTTGAGAGCTAAATTGAAATTGATTCGGATTTTCAGAATTCTGCATAATAAATGGAAACTTATTTCCAAGCTGCATACTGTAGCTTCCAAAGAGAATTTATGATTATACAGACTTTGACTTAAACTTTTAGTCTCAATATATTTTAAATGTGGTGATTGAATTTCCTCAGTAAGTTGAAAATATGGAAAACATTTTGGGAGGAATGGCTAATTCTGGGTAATAGAGGCAAGAAGTGGCACTTTTTATGTAACTGCAATTCTAAATGATTAATAATTATGTAAACATATAAAATAACTTGTTTATCATATGTGATTCAATTGAAAGATTTAATTTATAGTAAAAAGTTGTTACCATGACAAACCAGGGCAGGAAAAGTAGAAAGGGCCAATTTACATTCAGCAAGAAGGTTCCAGTTACTTCTTAACAACCAAGGAAAGCTTTAAACATACTTTTCCTCCTCTGGAAATTTCAGTACAACTTGGCTGCTCAGGGAAAATCTCCCTCTTGCAACACCTTTTTGTGATGAGAGCAGGCTGCCAAGAAAGCTCCCACAGATAGAAAGAAGTCTGAAGAATGTCTGTCTTGAGTCAGGTGTTATAATTAGTTTTGACACCACTTTCACAGAAAGACTCCTTAATCCTCCTGAAATTTTATACAGGGGTAAATCAAGCACCTGCTGCATTACATACATTATTCCAGTGGTCTCTTTAATCTCTCCTGTTCATGCTTTAGGTGTTAGGGATATTTCAGTTATGGACATGTGGACTGCCCTACAAGCATCAGAAAGATTCTTTTCATGCTTAAGACTTTCCTAAATAAAACGACTGTGTGTTCACAGTTTACACAGCTATATGATATGAGAGATTCTATTTCCGAAGGCAGCATGATAAATCAGAAAAAGCACTGAATGTGGAAGTCAGATGCTTTGGAGCTGAAGTCGAAGTCTTGGCCTTAAAACTTTTGTGACTTTTAACAGTTTCCACATCTCCATAGGGGAGGAAAAACATCTTGTATTAGAGTTATTGTGTAGCTCAAAAGGAGAATCAATAATGCATGAAAAAGAGCTCTGCAAACTACACAGTCATGCAGTTTCAGCCTTGATACTTCCTTATAATGAACTGCTTGAAAATTGTAGGAACCAAATATATTACAGCAGAGTCAAGACAGATTTGTGACATATATATATATATATCTGCCAAACTGCAGTGCAATAATAATAGCTAACATTGATTAAGCACTAGCTATATGCAAAGTACTTTGCAAGGCGTCCATTTCCGGGCCTGGCAATAATCCCATAAAATGGCTAATACTGTTATTTTTATTTTCTATATAGAAAGGCCAAGGCTAATAAAGATTAAATAGCTTCCCCAAGACCACACAGCTAGAAAGTATAGATCTGGCCCTCAACACTGGCCACTTCACTCAAAGCCAATATTCTTACCTCTACATAGCTTCTCCATCCATACAGGCCCTTATGAAAGAAGACATGGTCCTGAAATATTCCCTTGTATAAATATGAAATTGATTCATGCTACAGAAGCATCATCAACTAATGGGGAAGCAATCATTTAGTAAACAGTTTCAGGAAAATTGACTTTTTAAAAATTTTATCATAGTCTCATACATCAGATGTCTAAAAAATGAAATAAGCCAGTCCCTTTTTAAACCTTTTTAAGTGAGACCTTTTAAACCTTTTTAAGTCTTAAGCCTTTTTAATGCGGAATAATATTCCATTGTATGTATGTACCATATTTTGTCTATCCATTCATTTGTTGATGTACACTTGGGTTGTTTCAACCTTTTGGCTGTTGGGAATGATGCTGCTATGAACATCAGTGTACAAATATCTGTTCGAGTTTCTGCCTTCAATTCTTTTGGATATATACCCAGAAGTGGAATTTCTGGACCATATGGTAATTCTATTTTTAGTTTTTTGAGGACCCTCCGTACTGCTTTCCATGCAGACTGCACCATTTTACATTGCTACTAACAATGAACAGGAGTTCCAATTTCTCCACATTCTCACCGGTACTTATTATTTTCTGGTTTTTTTGATAATAACATCTTTGAATTTTATATTTTTTATAGTACACATGTAGTATTTTCAAATTCCAGGAGGAAAGACTTTCAAAAACTAGAAAAGAAAATAAAAAATAGCATAGTGAGAGTTTGTTCAATGTGAAAAGGTTAGGAATGTCATGTTCTTAATTGTCATGGATTTAGGGTCTCTGTCTTGAGACTTCCATATAATGAAGTTCTTGAAAACTGTTGGAAAGCCTTCCTCCTACATTCTCCATCTCAGTTGATGAGATTGCCCTGTCATTAACTGATACACAGCCTCATCTTGGTCCTCTTCATTATCCCTTACATCCATTTGATAACTAATTGTCCTTATACATGTTTCTAAAGTCACTTCTCTCTTCTTCATCACCACTGTCATTGCCTTGGTGTGGCTCACCCTCATCAATTCTAATCTGATCTGAGTATTTTCCTCTTCCTTCTCTGTCCCCTCAATATTGTCAAAGAGGCAAATATGATTATATCATTGCTTTGCCTCTTGCCCCACCAACATCTTCAGCTGAACTTCTCAACCACAGGGTACCTTGTCATAGATAAAGCATGCAAATCATTCTAAAACATTGATATTCTTGAGTGAGAAATAATTTAAAACAATAATTTACATATTAAAATAAGCACAACTGTATTATATAATCAAAAGCAAATTTGCATAAATTTTAAACGAAACCATAGGCTTCAAAAATTTTTCCCACTTGAGGACTTTGGATCACGTGGACTACAGTGCCACAACCTCAGAGTTTATTTCTGTCTCTATCTATAAGGGTATATAAAAGGGAACCTTGAGAAATACTGATTTACAGGGTAAAATATAGTCCCCTTAGCATGTCATATGAGGTCCCCTGTGAATTGGCACTTGCCTGTATCTCTAGACTCACTTCCTGCCACATCAATGCCTTATGTTTCAGAAATGCCACATCATTTGTGATTTCCAGAATATAGCCCTACTATTTCATGTATCTGTGTTTTTCATGTGCTGTTCTTCTCAAGTTTCTCCATCCTATCACCCTGCCCAAGCTGTTCTATGTGGTGAACTCCATTTCCACTTTTCTATCTCCACCCAAATATCATTTCTTCTTTGAAGCCTCCCTTACTCTCTCCTCTACCCTCCACCCCTTCTACTTTATATCTAGATTGTACTTTAATTATTGTTCATATCATATTATATTGTGTAATTAATTTACACATCTGCCTTCACCTTAAAATGTCAATATTTTGAGACTAAATGATTAAAAGCTTAATTTCTAAAAATGGTCTACATGGGTTTAATCTCAGCACTACCATTTTTTACCTGTGTGACTTTAAGCAGGTTAACTGACTTCTCTGCACCCCTATGTTCTCTGTAAAATAGGGTAAATACTAGTACTTACCTTACGGGGTTGTTGTTAGACATCTATAGGAAAAAATATATATATAGGGCTTAGAAGATGTCCTGGCAAACAGTCGGCATTCACAAATGTCACCTACTTTTGTCTTATTCGTTTTAGAATCCTCAGAACCTGCCACGCAGTAGGTGTTTAGGAAATGTTTATTGAAACAAATTGAATATCCTTCTTACTATCTACATGTTTTTGTCCTTCAATTGCTTCTCTTTGGCCAAAAGAAAAACATACTTTTTTTAAAAAAATTGAAATTTTGGTGACTGAGAAACCCCAGTTGTACTGTTCACATCCCTGGTGTTGCAAATTATTTTGCATGTCCTGGCCTAGAGTTAGTGGTGGTGGTGTCATATCACAACAACTATATTGAAAGAGGAAGAAATGAAAGCATTGATGGTTTAAAAGGTAGTTTGCTTTCCATCCTGCTATTGGAAAAAGTGGTCCAAACCTCCACATGAAAAGAGAACCCATACTTGGAGACCCATCTTTCAGAGTTATGAAAATCTATTATATATTTGTTGAAAGGAAAATGTTTGTGTATTTGGTCAAGTAACATAGAGGAATAAGACTGCCAGAGCGTGTGTATAATGGCTTGGACTGCTGCGTGTGTATAATTTCTTGGACTGCTAGGGGTTTTATTCAGGGTCTTGAGACTAGTGATAGATGAGCCTAAAAGGACTGCTTTAAATAAACCAAATGTCTTGGATTAGTGTCACTGGACTTAGAGCCCCCTGGGAAAAGCCTGTCTCCTGTGATTTCCAGTATACTCCACTTCCAATGAGCTGGAAATACCACAAGAAAACCGCTGTTCTCACGGTATTTTTGCCTTTTCCATTTCTGGGTTTAGCTAAGAAAAAAAATGGTATGTGCAAATAAAAAAACGGCATGTGTACACGACAGAAAAATCAGAGCATCCAAATGTTTGATCTTTAAACTAAATAGAATTCACACTGAGTTTCAAATAAAGTCAGATAAAATAACGTTAGCCACATTCTCATAAGTTTCATTTAAGCAAATGTGTGCCTACAAGTGAGCCAGATTCATTAAGCATGAATATCCTAAAATTGTATTGCATGTACATTGATTGAAAGCAAAGTGGCAGAATAACTGTAATTGGTTAATGTCTCTAAATTTTTGTTTAGGGATATTTACTTAAACTACTTCCAAAATTGTGCTGTCAATAAGTATATTTAAATAAATATTTGAATGTTCTTCTAAAAGAGATTGATTTTTGTCTATTTACAAATTTGCTAGGATTTAATTCCATGTTTAGATTATGTTTCAATAAAATGAAGCAAGTATTTATGGATCACAAACTGTGTGCCAGGCAGAGTGCTAAGAGCTGGGGACATACTTAAGGGCACTGTTGACATTCGATAAATTTTAAGAAATGTAGTTGCCTTTGGGTATCTGTAGGGGATGGGTTCCAAGACCCCCTTGGATACCAAAATCCCTGGATGCTCAAGTCCTTTATATAAAATGGCCATAGTATTTGCGTATAGCCTATGTATATCCTCCCATATACTTTAAAATCACCTCTGGATTACTTATAATAGCTAATACAGTGTGAATGCTATGTAAATAGCCGTAAATACAATGTAAATACTATGTAATTGATTGCCTAAGTGTGACAATTTCAAGTTTTGATTTTTGGAATTTGATTTGTTTTATATATATATATATATATATATATATATTTTTTTTTTTTTTTTTTTTTGCGGTACACAGACCTCTCACTGTTGTGGCCTCTCCCGTCGTGGAGCACAGGCTCCAGACGCATAGGCTCAGCAGCCATGGCTCACGGGCCCAGCCGCTCCACGGCATGTGGGATCTTCCCGGACCGGGGCACGAACCCGTGTCCCCTGCATCGGCAGGCGTACTCTCAACCACTGCGCCACCAGGGAAGCCCTATTTGTAATATTTTTGATCCACAGTTGGTAGAACCCATGGATTTGGATTCATGGATGCTGAAAGCTGACTATATGTGCAATTAAGAGCCTTTAATCAACTATACTTCAATAAGAAATTTTTTAAATTAAAAATAATTCACATCAACTATACTTCAATTAAAAAAGGATATTTAGATAAGGTATACAAAGGAATGTGAGGGGAGAGGAGAAAGGGAAACAATACAATGCAAATCTTCAAAGAGCAATTTAGAAGTATGACTTTCTTCAATGATGTGCTTAATGTTTTATATATTGTTAGTAGCAGAAAAAAAGTGACTAAAAATTGAGTGAAAATAATTTGCCATAACAAAAATCGATTATGCACTGAGTGTAAGATTTAGATAGTAAAAACAATGTTTAAAGGGTTCATAGTTGAAAGACAGATGAGTTAATTAGAGAAGTTTACATTCATGGGGAGTCATTGAGGTGATCAACCCTTTGTCATTATGCCCTCATGAAGGGCATTCGCAGTAAATTTGTTACATAACATCAGTGAGAGTTTCTCCCCTCATGACATAAACCAATATTAACTATTTGTCAGGTTAGTTCATACTAGTTGCACCCACTTAAGTGTAAAGTAGAATAATGTTTCCTGTTGCCCGCATAACTATGTCTGTTAAATAATGACCTGGATCCAGGATTAACGACCACGTAAAATATCTCCACTTTGTCAGAGACATAGCAATTCCAAGCCTCACAAAAATACCTTG
The DNA here is from genome assembly GCF_949987515.2 of Delphinus delphis. Taxonomy (NCBI): domain Eukaryota; kingdom Metazoa; phylum Chordata; class Mammalia; order Artiodactyla; family Delphinidae; genus Delphinus; species Delphinus delphis. The sequence goes on from NC_082699.1 coordinate 50,991,660, forward strand.
TTTCCATCCAGTCTCTGCATCTATCTGGACAGCAAATAGCAACCGATGTGTTTGCATGGGCTGGGACATGCCTGTTAACAAGTGACTCATCTATCTTCATTTAATATAGTTGTCAGATCTTAAAATCAGTATCTAACTTCAAATAAAACTCTTAGGAGATCTACTATGTCCTTGCTCAAAAGTACATTTTTTTCCATGGGAAGAAAAAAAAAAAAAGTACTCATCAGGCAAGAGCAAGAATGCCAGTGGTAGAAATGAAGAGGAAGAAGTCTCCCAACTACGCAGGGGAATCTCTTTAATAGCCACAAGGTTTAGGAGGTTGTTGGGATTGTGGCATGTGGTCTCTCTGGGCATGAGCTGGGAACCAAGATTAATTAGGATCATCTGGTAGCTAGAAGCAAATAAGACCCTAGAGAAGATGGGACACCACCACAGAAAAAAAGACTTCTGATTACTTTGTATCCTAACTAAATTCCCAGGCTTAATTGGCCTGGGGAAGTACCCATGACATAAGTGACTGAATTATCCAAATCAATGTTTTCCTGTAGTTAAAAAAAATTAGTGAGTACAGGAAAACATTAAAACAGATCATATTTCTTTTTCTGGGGAAAACCTGAGATTTGTTTGCTTTTGAATCATGAAAAAGATCAGAATACTTTTTTTCTACTCCTAGTAAGTCATTAATGCCTGTCATCTGAAATGTCACTTTTGCCAGAGACTGTTTTATAAATGAGCAATTAGAACTTACTGAAGCATTTTAGATGAAGCTTATTTAATTGATGAGCGAACTAACACTATATATCAAGTTGTGGTTTTTCCTCCTTAGCAAAAGCATAATGTGACATTAGGAGACATAGTGCAGAGCTTTTTTTGTATGAATGGTACGAGCCAGGGTTGAGACTATTTACCTCCGAAGCAAAATGGGGAATACTTTGGTGGATGTAAATAAAATAATAGCCATTTTATACTTACAGCAACCTGGTAGCACTATTTTGGTCCCTAATGGTGGTTATCATGAACATGAAAATCATATTTCTTTACTGAATAAAATTCAGGATATTAGCAGAGATAAAACAATTTCAATCATTATACAAGAAAATTAGGAGAAAAAGTGCTTTTCAAGTAAGAATGATCAGGTTTTCTCTCTGCCTACATAACATGTAAAATGGATTGTAATTATAACTCAAGGATTGGAATTTAACTTCTTCTCCACATGCCTATTCTTCAATTTGATACAAATTGATGGATCACAGTAATATTTATCTTTTTCTCATTTGATCCTCAAGGGATAAAAATAGTCCACATACTTATCCTTTCATGTTAGATACTACCAAAATTTCCAAACTTAAAGATGATAGCTTCACAAGGGAAAATTCCAAGTAACCCTCAGTCAAAACGCTGATTCTTTTCCTGTTTCTTATTAAAGCACTTTTTAGAATTAAAAACTTCCTTGTAGAATATCAGTGTTGGAACATGATAAAGATAAAGTTGAAGTCAGATGGGTCAATACAGAGAAGCAATTTCTTAACAGACAAGCATCCTTTCTCCAGAATGGAGTGGACTTGCAATCCATTGATATCAACTGCTTCAGCAGAGCAAACTCATGAAAGCTTCACACATTGAAATTGGCAGATTTTAAACCTTTATATCTTCTTGTCTCCGTTTAAAAAGAGTCATATGAAACAGGAATGCTGTCTTCACGTGCAGAGGGAAAAGAAACATGCTCCTTCTTGGAAGTTCTCAATGAATGTAAAAGTAAGTGAAAGGTTCCCTCCAGTGCCAAGGGAAAGCTTTGAAAGCAGGGGAATGTTTTGTTAAGATTAGCGCTTTCCCTCCTGGCAGGACAACCAAGGACAAATTCCTCTATCTCCATTCTTTGCCATATCCTCTTTATTCAAGGATAAAATCACTTTAAAGTCACTCTGTGCTCTGTGGCGCTGAGTATTCTATCTAGAGTAGAGGGGAAAAAGAGAAAGAACCAGGACCCTGACTCCAAAGGACATAGTATGGAGGAACACAGACTCATGCAACCACTTCATATGACAAGAATTCATCATTCCCTGACTCTGAAAGGTGTGGGCTCCATGAACTGTAGGAAACTCTTACTGTGGCGAGAAGGGACATTTATTTCCTATTCCTTCTGTTTCTATGTTGAAGGACTCTGCCTACATGAACACTGTCTTCTCCCACTTCTTACTCTTCCCCCAGGGGAAGGAGAAATGAAATATTTGAATGGGGAGTTTCAAAAATGTACCTCATACCTCAGCATGCTCCATGGGACTCATTCCTCCTGAGATGTGCCAGGCAGCTGAGAGAGTGTTTTGTGTACTGCTCCATCTGTGCACTTGGAAGTCTGTTCCCATGGGGGAAGCCCAGGATTGACTAGTTTGCCAGTATTGGGGGTAGGAGCTAAGTTTAGTTATAGGGTAAAGGATTAACAAGCCCATTCTCCTGCCAATATAAAGGCATGTTCTATAATCAGCTTTGTCGATGTGATAAAACAAATATTATTTATTTTGATAAGTATCAGACAATCAGAATAACCATGAGATTAAAAAACTGAAACGACTAACTCATCCAAGAAAACAATCAAGAATCTTGAATATGAAGTTTGTTTAACAAAGTAGTGACCAAAGGCATGATGATAGCCAAGAGATATTTGTCAAGTATCAACTTGAGGACATGGAAATTTAGGTCCAATTTAATGTAAGGTATTAAAAAGCTGTAATGTAAAGCATGGAAACTCAAATGTCACAGGATAATCTCAAGTGAGATGGAAGATATTCTACTTTGGACATTTAAAAAATAGATTTTATTTAAAAGAAAAGTAAAAGTATGCCCACACAAAGACTTGCACATAAATGTTTATTAGCAGCTTTATTTGTAATAGCCAAAAACTGAAAACAATACAATGTCTGTCAACAGCTAAATGAATAAACAAATTGGGGTATATCCATACAATGGAATACTATTCATCAATAAAAAGTAATGAGCTATTAATAAATTCAATAACATGGATGAATCTCAAAATAATGATGCTGAGTAAAAGAAGCAAGACAAAAATAGAGCACATAGTTATATATATATCTATAAAAAGATCAGTGGTTTTGGGGAGGGGAAGAGAAGGAAACGGGAGAGAGGGATGGCAAAGAGATATCAGGAAATGTTTGGGGCTGATGTATATGTTTAGGAGGCGATTATGGTGATGATTTTATGGGGGGTATACATAATTCAAAATGTATCAAACTGTACACTTTAACTATATGCAGTGTGTTTTATATGAATTATACCTCAATAAAGTTGAAAAATAACAAATGAACAAACATGTTTATAAAGAGACTGTGGAACATACTAGAGGGTAAGGCTATAAGGCATTTTCCCATTAACCAAAACGACAAAATGGCTATAGCTTGTTCGTTCTTCCTCTGCAATACACCTCCTTACTACCCACTTCTCTCTTGGTCAGTATCTTTTTCTACATTCTTTTTTTTTTTTTCAATTTACTTATTTATTTATTTGTTTTTGGCTGTGTTGGGTCTTCGTTGCTGTACGTGGGTTTTCTCTAGTTGTGGCAAGTGGGGGCTACTCTTTGTTGTGGTGCACAGGCTTCTCATTGCGGTGGCTTCTCTTGTTGCGGAGCATGGGCTCTAGGTGGGCAGGCTTCAGTAGTTGTGGCACGTGGGCTCAGTAGTTGTGGCTTGCGGGCTGTAGAGCGCAGGCTCAGTAGTTGTGGCGCATGGGCTTAGTTGCTCCCTGGCATGTGGGATATTCCCGGACCAGGACTCGAACCCATGTCCCCTGCATTGGCAGGCGGATTCTTAACCACTGCACCACCAAGGAAGTCCCTTTTCCTACATTCTTAATCCATGCAGTGTACTGCTATTTGGAGCAAAGAATAAGGAAGACAAAAATCACTCACAATCCCACAACAGAGATAATGACTATTAACATTTGAGGATATTTCATTTCAGTTTCTGAACATTAGGATCATACTCTCAGTATTTGAATTTAGTTTTAATATTAGATTTATACAATTTGTATTGTGTTTTAAACTTTCTAATCCTCAAGCTTTTCAAATATACAGAAAAGAGTAAAAAGTCCAACACGTTATCATCCCTTGACTTTAGTTTTTTTGCTTCAAGTTTGTTTCTTTTAAAGAAATAAACAATTTAAAGTCCTACTCTCCATTTTTTCCCTCTTTTCCCCCAGAAGTAAGCAAAATCCTGAAATTGGTATATATTGCTATCATTTATGTATATAAGCTTTATAATATATAGGTATATAAACAAATACATGTTTTGTGCTTTTAACAGTTTCATAGATAGTATCATGAGGAACACGATTTTGCATCTTCCTTTCTCCATTCACTGTTTTTTTGAGATTTCTCCATGTTGATGCATGTGAATCCAAGATATTTCTTTTGACCATGTCCCATTGTATGAATAAATCAGTTTAGCATTATTGTTTCACTTAATATTATATCATGATTACTCTCCAAGCCTTGTGGTTTTCCCTGTCTGGGAGGTTCTTCCTCCAGCTCTTTCTGGCTGGCTCTTGTCTCCTCCCTCAGGTCACAACTCAAAGAAGCTTCCCAGACAACCCTATCTGAAGTATCTTCCATCCTAGCCCCCACCCAAACAAATATATATTATATATATATTTTTTTTTTATATCACCCTGTTAATTTCTTTTTTTTCGGTACGCGGGCCTCTCACTGTTGTGGCCTCTCCCATTGCGGAGCACAGGCTCCGGACGCGCAGGCTCAGCGGCCATGGCTCACGGGCCCAGCCGCTCCGCGGCATGTGGGATCTTCCCAGACCGGGGCATGAACCCGTGTCCCCTGCATCAGCAGGCGGACTCTCAACCACTGCGCCACCAGGGAAGCCCTGTTAATTTCTTTATTAGCTTTTATTTTGTCCATTTGTTTATTGTATGATTCCTCTGAGAGATAGTAAGTCCCCTGGGGTCAGGTACCTTGAGTTTCTTATTCACCTTTGTGAACAAGGGGCATGTCACATTAGCAAAATGCATGCCACATTAAAGGGGCTCAACTAATACTTAGAGAAGGAATGAAAAAATGGATAAATGGATGGATGATGGGTGGCAGGAGTGATAGATAGATTGTTGGATGCTGATTATAACATCATTTCTGGTTCTAATTCTGTGAGACCCCATTCTACCATCAACAAAAAGCAGAAGAGAACTTAAATTTCATATTTCATTCCACATGTGGGCCAATCTACTCTGAATAGCTAAGTAACTTAGTCTACTTTGAAAAGAATAAACTTTCTGAGCATTCTGGCTGCAGAATGTGAAAGCTAAGTTCAGTCCCTTAAATTCTCTTTTCAAATTTTCAACTCACACAGAAACTAAAATTCTGGCTACTCAGCTAGATTATCAGAATATATCCTTTATTATCCTGAGAAGTATTCAGTAAGACCGTAAATAATTCATGGTTAGTTGTATGAATTATTTATGATTTTTGATATAGCACATAGATAATTGTTTTTCATGTCTAAATAGAGATTTTCTAAAGTTTTGGAAATTTTAAAAGATTTATATACTTACATGTTTCTATAACTACTTTTTAAATTTTACAGAGTTGGGTTTGTATTATCATAATGAAAAATTGGAATTTTTAGATAGTAATTTTAACTTTATGTAATATCTAGTATTAAGGAACACACATACATACAAACATACATGGTTCTGAAATAGTATAAACTATTAGTATATTATTATACTAACATAAAACAATATTAGTATTGTATATACTAATAGTATAATAGGTCTGCAAAATTCACTTAGAATAATTTAAAAATACATATAATTTTCCTGAATTAAAATGGTCATTTTACTATTTAGATATCACCTAGATTAAAAATATTCTTTGTATTTGAGGATGCTTTGAAGTGGTAAATATTTTGTAGTTGTAATAATCTGTTTCAGTAAAGTACATAATACCAGTTAGCATTTACTGTGCACTTACTATAGGCAAGGCACAGCATTAAGCATTTCTATGAATATCTCACTGAGACATCACAACAACCCTATAAGGTAGATATTACTGTCCATTTTACATGCTAAGAAAAGAAGATTTAAAGTGGTTATTTAACTCATCAAAGTAAGTGGTAGAACTAAGACGTAACTCTAAGCCCATATTTTAAATCACTACACAGTAATGGAAATGAGATGTAGTATAGAGAAAATAAAAATCACCCTTCCCATAACCTAGAGATCATCATTGTTAATATTCTAGCTTATTTTTGTCCAGCTTTTAGATTGTATTGTACATATTCTATATCCATTTTTCACTTAATCTTGTAAATATTTCCCATGTTGTTAAATATTTTTTACAATATTACTTATTAGTGAGGGACTATGCTTTAACAATTCCCCTGCCCAAAACTGTTTGCACTCTCCACAATTCCTAATCCCTCACAACTCACTAATTAACTCAAGAGCACTTGTCTCAAGTAATTTCATTTTCCAAATCCCATATTTTAGTTACAAAAGAAAAATATTAAAGAAACCTCAGGAGTACCCAGAAAGTATTAATTGATTGGTACAAAAGAAAATGATCATGTTGATCATTTTAAAAAACTTACAGTTCTTTTTAAATACTAAAGTTCTTTTTAAATGGTTTTCAACAGAATATGATAAATATATTGGTTACAGTTCTAAAGATTCTTTTCAAATGATAGGCCTTCATATATATCTCATAAAGGTGAGGTTAGTACCATAGAAATGTTTTATGCTGATGATTTTATATAACTGAAAAAGCATTGATAGCATAGCATCAAAAGTAACAAATATGAAATATCTGCCTTAAAAGTACAGGTTGGCCTTGTGCATCACAGAAGGTCATCTCCTTGATAAATGGAGATGTCTAAGATGTCTACACCCAGGCTCTGAGTCACTGTAAATTTGATACAAGCTAAAACTGCTCCAAGCCCAGGTTTGCAAAGCCTTTCAGCAAAAAGATAAGGCATTGGTATCATGATAATTTTAAGAAAACTCATTGATACAGATATGCTAATGAAACATTTTACTGATGTATTAAATGACCCTGAGATACCACTCAGAAGCCCCCAGATTGAAATAAAAATATCCACCTATTTGTCTTCAACTCAAAGATTTTGAAAAGCTATCATACATAGTAGAGGTGCAAATTTAAATTTCTGGTCAGCATGTCCTATCATCAAGTCTACAGAAATGGTTTTCAGTTTAAATAACTACTTGCACATTTTCTCTAGCATCCAATAACTTGTTCTGTGTGTGTAATAAAGGAGGTTTTAAAAATTTCTCTGCAAGGTGTTTTCATGTTGTGATTATGTGTTGTAAGGAAACCGTAAGAGATTAGTCTAGAAATTTTTATGACCTATTTTTAATAGGTTATTTTAATATTTATGACCTATCTTTTTTTTGCGATACACGGGCCTCTCACAGTTGTGGCTTCTCCCGTCGCGGAGCACAGGCTCTGGAAGCGCAGGCTCAGTGGCCATGGCTCACGGGCCCAGCTGCTCCACGGTATGTGGGATCTTCGCGGACTGGGGCACGAACTCGTGTCCCCTGCATCGGCAGGCAGACTCTCAACCACTGTGCCACCAGGGAAGCCCAATATTTATGGCCTATTTTTATGACCTATTTATGCTCAAGACAAATGTTCATGATTATAATAACGACTATTTGGATTCAATTATTGTCTGACCTTACAAATCAGGTCTTTATAAACTGCTAAATGTGTAGAGCTTTTAGCTTATTTTCTTTAGTTTTTATTAAGATAGAATTTTATTATTATTTAACATATGAAATGATTCTACAGCCTTTTTTTGTGTGCTGGTACAAGAGAGCTTTAAAAAGTAAATATCAATATATAGAGAAATAAATGTAAGTCTGTTTAACATTATCTTCCTGTTATAACAATTTTTTGAAAGTGATTATGAGTATATAAATTTGTTTTGTTTCTGGGATTGAATTTCCATTATAAGTGAAGCCTAAAGGATCTGGTTAACTTGTTCCGTAAAATGACATGCTGTAGGGTATGTTGATCAAATGAATTATAACTGTTTCTGCAGGAATCAGAAATTCAGTCAAAGAGCTAACTTTCTTGTACTTGGTGATGCACTATTGTGTACCCTTTTAATTGGCAATATTTCTATGTCACTAATAGAGGAAATACTTCTCATTCTGACTACACAAATTGGATTTGGCTTTTTAAATGTAACACAAGCACACAACTCAAGAGTTCAGTCACTAGAATGAGGAATCAATATATTAACAAGATTGTATAATTACTGAAATATCAATAAATGCCTTTTGTTTTGCCCCAAACATTGCCCAACTCTTCACTTACCCTTTATTTGCCTTAGATTCAAAGTATTCTTGCTTACTCTAGAACATGCTTAATGTTTTTGCTTAATCTTCAGACATGAAAAATCATGTGGCCCTCTGATGCCCTTCAATTTTAAGAACAGATTTCTGCTTAGTACAGAGTAAAATGTTGTAGCTCATTTAGTGGACCAGTGACAGTTTTTATCTGGTTAAGGCAGCCTTATTTTGTTATTTAACTATGATGTGTAAAGCTGAAATGAACAGGGAGGAGGAAAGCTTTACTTCTGAAAATGCTACCTTAATATGTAACCAAAGGCCTTAGGAAAGCTTTTGCTCTTGGTTTGATCAAGAGCAACATAAAAGACATCTCACCCTCATGATAGACTGCTGGTTTCTGGGAGGTCATTTCAATGACAAAATTTGAATCAGTGAAGGGAAACTCTGACCAAAGATAAACATCTTTGTAATTGTTTACAGAGAACTCAGAGTGATTTACTTAAGGAGAAAGGGTTGGCAGTACAACCATTAGAAATGGATATGACTAATCATGTCTATGCCAGAGTTTTTATTTCTCACTCCTTAAAAAAAAAAAAAAAAAAGAAAAGCACTTTTCAGTAAGTGTTGAGTTTAGATTGTTGGATTTAGGGTTTGGACAGAAGTTTTCCCATCATATTTGTCTTTCGCTCCTCCTGAATGAGCTCTACAGATGTGCCCTGGGAATCTAAATGCCTCCTTATCTGATAATGCCTGAAATCATATAATAAGTGGGGGACAAGTTGAATTTTTATGCATAATAACCAGAGACAATGTCAATATTGTGTTTCAGAAATTCCTCCTTTATTGCACAGGTTGAAAATGCACACTTGTTACCCAGTTGGGTGCTTTCTGTACTCCTGAACTCATCCAGATGCTCCCTGAGTAGGGAAATACAGCTCCTTTCCCAACTCAATTTATCCTTGTCAATTAAATAAAACAAACAAAATATCAAGGAGTCTCGAGAAAGAAATATTGAATAAGTCACATTTTGTTGTCTTTAGTTCTGTGTAAGGGTAATTTGAATTGCACAACTGAAACATGCTAGGAAATCTGTAGACTCATAATGCTTTCCTGGTGGACAGAAGGTACTTTGTGTCCTCCAATTGGATCTCTAGTTTGCTTCAAGTAACTGCGCATCTTTTCATAGCCACTGAATGGCCAGAAATGTTATGCTTTAATTCTATTTCTACTTGTTACTGTGGAAATGAGATTTACTTTATGAGGAAGACATTTGTTCTCCAAGTATGTCCTTGGGAAGTTAAAGTTGCGTACCTGGGATTGGCTTTCAGGGACAAGCAGGATCAATATCAGCTACTCTATAAAGGTGCTGTGACAAATCATACTCCAGTGTCTAAAGGTCAGAAGTAGAGGGGCCATTGTGGTCTGACCCAGTACCCTTGACCCCTTCTCTCTGAGGTTGCAGAGGTGGCTGGGGACATCAAGGAGGCTCCTCATGTTGTGCTGCCTAACATTTAAAAAATTTTTAAATGGCAAGTTCATTGATGTCACTTATATTGAGGAATTAGATTCCATGGGTTTTTAATCTGTATTTTTCATAGCTGTATCCTCTGGGTCTAAAATCGTGCCTACTACATAGAAGGTGCATAATTAATATTTCCTCAAATAAATCTTTCCAAAACCTGATGTCGCAGTGCAGAAGCTGACTTTTCCTTATGTGCATAAGCAGATAAGATCCACTATTTATTGATAATATACTGTCAACCATTTTATATCTATCATCTAATTTTTCTTTTCAAAAGCCCTTAGGGGAAAATTTCATTATCCTAGTTTAAAAATAACAACAGCAACAATAACTTTTTCAAAAGGAGAATGCTAGTGTTATGGACTGAATGTTTGTGTCCCTCACCACCACCAAATTCATATGTTGGAGCGCTACTCCCCAATGTGATGGTATTAGGAGATGGGGCCTTTAGGAATTAATTAGGATTAGATGAGGTCATGAAGGTGGAGCCCTCATGAATGGCCTTATAAGAATCACAAGACAGCTTGCTTCCCCTTTTTGCTGTCAACCACAGTGCGGATACGAGAAGTCAGCTTTCTGCAACCCAAGAGAGAGCCTTCACCAGAACTCATCAGTGCTGGCACCCTGATCTCAGACTTCCAAACTCCAGAACTCTGAGAAGTTTCTGTTGTTTATAAGCCACCCAGTTAATGATACTTTGTTACAGCAGCCTGAACTGAGTAAGACAGCTAGGAAACTCGCCCAGATTCCACGGACTAAGTTGAAGAGTCAAAATGGTAAGTAATAAAGGGACTGTAGGAAAGACTTTCGTCCTGCTGTCAGCTTGGTCATTTTCTCCCTTCTTTGTTTTCTCATGTGCAAATCGAGAGCAATAATTCAGGCTCTTGAATGGAGCATATCTAAAGTCAACTGAACCAACCAAGATCTGTACAAACAAAGGGTTAATCCCTCATCAATGTTTATCAACAAAAATATTCATGGAAAGCTTTTTATTCTAGATATAGAAAAATATTCATATTTTATAAAAACACAAGTTTGAGCATTAATTTTGTATCCTGCTACTTTACCAAATTCATTCATTAGTTCTAGTAGTGTTCTGGTAGAGTCCTATACACTAATGATGAAAAATCTGAAAGAGAGATTAAGGAAACACTCCCATTTATCACTGCAACAAAAAGAATAAAATACCTAGGAATAAACCTACCTAAGGAGACAAAAGACCTGTATGCAGAAAACTGTAAGACACTGATGAAAGAAATTAAAGGTGATACAAACAGATGGAGAGATATACCATGTTCTTAGATGGGAAGAATCAACATTGTGAAAATGACTGTACTACCCAAAGCAGTCTACAAGTGAAATGAAACCCCTATCAAACTACCAATGGCATTTTTCACAGAACTAGAACAAAAAATTGCACAATTTGTATGGAAACACAAAAGACCCCGAATAGCCAAAGCAATCTTGAGAAAGAAAAATGGAGCTGGAAGAATCAGGCTCCCTGACTTCAGACTATACTACAAAGCTACAGTAATCAAGACAGTATGGTACTGGCACAAAAACAGAAATATAGATCAATGGAACAGGATAGAAAGCCCAGAGATAAACCCAAACACATATGGTCACCTTATCTTTGATAAAGGAGGCAAGAATATACAATGGAGAAAAGACAGCCTCTTCATTAAGTGGTGCTGGGAAAACTGGACAGCTACATGTAAAACAATGAAATTAGAACACTCCCTAACACCATATACAAAAATAAACTCAAAATGGATTAAAGACCTAAATGTAAGGCCAGACACCATCAAACTCTTAGAGGAAAACATAGGCAGAACACTCTATGACATAAATCATAGCAAGATCCTTTTTGACCCACCTCCTAGAGAAATGGAAATAAAAACAAAAATAAACAAATGAGACCTAATGAAATTTCAAAGCTTTTGCACAGCAAAGGAAACCATAAAGAAAACGAAAAGACAGCCCTCAGAATGGGAGAAAATATTTGCAAATGAAGCAACTGACAAAGGATTAATCTCCAAAATTTACAAGCAGCTCATGCAGCTCAATATCAGAAAAACAAACAACCCAATCCAAAATTGGGCAGAAGACCTAAATAGACATTTATCCAAAGAAGATATACAGATTGCCAACAAACACATGAAAGAATGCTCAACATCACTAATCATTAGAGAAATGCAAATCAAAACCACGATGAGGTATCACCTCTCACCAGTCAGAATGGCCATCATCAAAAAATCTAGAAACAATAAATGCTGGAGAGGGTGTGGAGAAAAGGGGACCCTCTTGCACTGTTGGTGGGAATGTAAATTAATACAGCCACTATGGAGAACAGTATGGGGGTTCCTTAAAAAACTAAAAATAGAACTTCCATACAACCCAGCAATCCCACTACTTGGCATATACCCTGAGAAGACCATAATTCAAAAAGAGTCATAGGGCTTCCCTGGTGGCGCAGTGGTTGAGAGTCTGCCTGCTGATGCAGGGGACACGAGTTCGTGCCCCGGTCCAGGAAGATCACACATGCTGCAGAGCGGCTGGGCCTGTGAGCCATGGCCGCTGAGCCTGCGCGTCCAGAGCCTGTGCTCCGCGATGGGAGAGGCCACAACAGTGAGAGGCCTGCATACCACAAAAAAAAAAAAAAGAAAGAGTCATATACCACAATGTTCATTGCAGCTCTATTTACAATAGCCAGGACATGGAAGCAACCTAACTGTCTGTCAACAGATAAATGGATAAAGAAGATGTGGTACATATATACAATGGAATATTACTCAGCCATAAAAAGAAACAAAATTAAGTTATTTGTAGTGAGGTGGATGGACCTAGAGTCTGTCATACAGAGTGAAGTAAGTCAGAAAAAGAAAAACAAATACCGTATGCTAACACATATATATGGAATCTAAAAAAAAAAAAAATGTTATGAAGAACCTAGGGGCAGGACAGGAATAAATACGCAGATGTAGAGAATGGACAAGAGGACATGGGGAGGGGGAAGGGTAAGCTGGGATGAAGTGAGAGAGTGGCATGGACTTATATATATTACCAAATGTAAAATAGATAGCTAGTGGGAAGCAGCCGCATAGCACAAGATCAGCTCGGTGCTCTGTGACCACCTAGAGTGGTAGGATAGGGAGGGTGGGAGGGAGACACAAGAGGGAGGAGATATGGGGATATATGTATGTGTATAGCTGATTCACTTTGTTATAAAGCAGAAACTAACACACCATTGTAAAACAATTATACTCCAATAAAGATGTTAAAAAATAAAAATAAATAACAAAAAAAACACAAGTTTGAAATTTTTGTTGACTACATGGTCCATTCACTTAATTCGAAGTTCACAAAATATAAAATAATGCATTAGTGTCCCTTAGCCACCCTGAGCATAAAACTCAAAAATGCATGTGTTTTAAGGCATAATATGTAGTATTTCTGTTATTCTTTTCTATGTATTCTACAATTTCTGTTTGGATAATCTCTTGACACAAGAGTTTTAAGATAAAGTTTTTGTATTTTCTTTCTTGGTTGTTCCCCCCATCTCTTTATTTATTTATTTTTTTTTAAGATTTTCTTTTTTATATCCAGTCAATTGTCATGAAGTATGAAATAGTCATTAAAATCACTCACTGCAGATCTCTTCTACTTTTCTTACATTTCCTATGCTATCTTTTTGATTCTGAATATTGATTCTGTGTTATTTGATGCACAGGTATTCATAACTATTATGAAGTGTACATTTTAGCATTAAGATGTACTGTTCTTTATTTAATGCTTTGAGGTCTGAGTTCAATCTGCCAGATAGTAAAATTACAACCCCTGCTTTCTTTTGTTTTCACTGGCTTGGTATATGTTTACCAATTCTTTTATTTTCAGCCTTTATGACGCATTTGTTTTAGGTGTGGCTCTTGTACACACCATAAAATTGGGTTTTAATATGTGATCTGATCTGAAAGCTTTTTCTTTCAATAAGTGAGTTAGTTCTTATTGACATGCTTAATTGTAGTCTGTCATTTTTTATTCATTTACTTACCTAGTTTCTATTAATTTCTTACTGCATGCAGTTCCCTGTCTAATTCTTCCCTTCTTTCTCCTCTACCATCTGATTTTTATCAACTATATTATCTTTCTTAGTATTTAAGTTTGTGGTCCTAAATATATTTGATCCTTATTAATTCATTTGTCACTTTGACACCCCGCACTGCCATTATTTAAAATGAGGAGAAATAATTTATTAAAACTTCTTTCCTCCTTTGACTTCTAATTTTTGTTGTTGTAACATTTTCTATACCATCAGGGTATACAGCACTCTGTTCTGTCATCCTAATCCCCACTCCTTGTTCAGTGTTTTAGACAGATCTAGTTAAAGTTTCAGTGCTCATGAACAGTGTCTTTATATTCATTTTTCGCTTCCTATTTGTCTAATTGAAGTTCTTTATGAGAATCTTCAAGAAGTCTCATGGGAACAACACTCCTTAAAAATATCTGATGTTTAATGTGTCAAAACATTGCCTCATACTGAACATTTAGGAAGTATAAAATCTTTCATCATGCTTTATTTCTTTGACTTTTTTTGTTGAAAGTCCTTCATGTTCTCTTAGAATTGACTTTCACTGTGGAGATGTCTGAGAACAGCCTGATGTTTTCCTCCCTAAGAGGTTATTATATTTTGCTTCACTGCTTGAAGGTTTCTTTCTTTGTCTTCAAAGTTCAGCATACTTACTTTGTTATAATTCTGTTTTGTCTTTCCTAAGTCAATTTCCCCTAGGACATGATGTGTATTTGTATAGATTTAAAGGTTTTTTTGTTTCTTTTTTTTTTTAACTTCAAGAAAGTAAATTATAAATGTTTGTTCTGATCCCTTATTTTGTTTTTCTCCATTGGTAATTGCAAAGTCTCTCTTTCCCTGTCCTCAGTATCTCCTCTTTTCTAATTCTTCTTTATTTTTTTCTGCATCACCATTTCATATTTTATACTTTACTGTGTTTTCAACAGTGTTTCCTTACAAATGACAATAACAGCAACAACAACCAAAAGATATAAAGGGAGATACAAACGTAGGGGAGAAGAAGAAATATAGATAAAATATAAATACAATACAATACAAATATGAATAATAGCATATATGTTTTTAATAGTCTCTCTTATCTGCTCTCCTTTGTTTTCCTTCCATTGTCCCTATCATTTCTCTGATATTTTTTTTCTCATAGTTCTTGGGCTTTGCCAGCTCACGTTTCATTTCTTTCCATTATCTCACCATCTCCTCCCAGAGCTCTTGCATTTCTGCCCAGTGCTCTTGTTTCATGGAAGCAATTTCTTCATCATGTGTTTTTAATTCACTTTGCAATTTTTTTTCCTGTGAGAGATCTAAATCTGCTATTTATTTTTCCTGTCATTCTTCGTTCTCCTTCTTCTCTCTTTCTTGCTCTCCTCCCCCACCTTATATCTTTTTGTTGTTGTTGATTGATAAGGCGAACAAAATTGGACTAAATGGTTAACATGCTTTCATCACTGATCCATGAATGGACATCTTTTATTTTTGATTATTTATTTGTTAGTTTTTTCACATTAATAATATATTAGAACTGGAATATTGAATAAATCAACAAATGTTTGCACCTCCCTCATTCTGTCTCCCACCCTCATCCAAACTATCACTAACCTGAAACTCAGCTTTATCATACTTCTGTCTTTCCAAATTAGAATTCTATTCACATATATATTATATGCGATATATGTATATATGTTATATGTACGTTTTTAAATATATATAATACAAATACACATATTCCTAAAACATATGCTGTTTGACTTTAATTATTTTCACCTTTATAAAAGCCAGTTAAACATATGATGTATGATATATGAAGAGATATTCAAATTTATTATTGATCAAGAAAATAAAGATGGGGCTTCCATGGTGGCGCAGTGGTTGAGAGTCTGCCTGCCGATGCAGGGGACGCGGGTTCGTGCCCTGGTCTGGGAAGATCCCACATGCCGCAGAGCGGCTGGGCCCGTGAGCCATGGCCGCTGAGCCTGCGCGTCCGGAGCCTGTGCTCCGCAACAGGAGAGGCCACAACAGTGAGAGGCCCATGTACCGAAAAAAAAAAAAAAAAGGGAAAGATGAAGACTGTAATGACATAATGTTTTATACCCATTCTATTGACAAAAATTGTATGATAATATGTCTATGAGATCTTTTTTACACAAAATCCTTTTCCTTTTTCTGTTGTGGCAAATTTTTGTATAGACTGCTCTTCCCTTTTTATCAGTCACTTCTGAGGAAAGTGGGTTTTAATTCATGAGATAAACTATTTACAGAAAAAAAAATTAGTATGGGTATGGGCTATGTTCCTAGATAGCTGATGTTTTGTTTTTTCTTTATTTAACCCAGGATTTTTTATGTGAGCTAGCTCTTAATTTTTCCCAACAAATGAGTCTTGACTTAGACTTACCCACTATATTTGTCACAATGAAACTAGGTCCAGGAAACTCCCAGCACTAGCTGGTGTATCTTGTTTCTGCTGTCCCACAGTAATTAACTAGGATTTTAGGATTGCATTTCAGGTTATACCTCTCACCTTCAAAGATTATATTCTCACCTTTAAAAATATATTTTTGAGGCCATAATGGAGCAATAAGAAATGGGTTTATCCTCCATTTAAAATCACTTAAAATGTAGACAAAGCATATAAAATAACAGTTGTTAGATGCTCATACATGAAGGAGGGGAAACAAGTAAAGCAGTCTCTACAATTCCTGAAGAAAGTTTCCAGGCTTCTGAGCAGAATAAAGGAACCCAGGAAGCGCCCCACAATCTGTCTGAGCTGAGGAGATGAAAGTGAGCATCCAGGGGTGCCAAAGTAGCTAGAGTTAGCAGGGCAGATACCACAGAAGAGAAGACATCACAGAAGGAGGAAAAAAAAGAGCTCAGTAGCTTTGAATAATCTACTGAGGACTGATCAGTGGGTGTGAAGATAGCTACTGGAGACTAAGTTATAAAAACATCAAATGGAGCAGGCAGAAAAATCCCTGGAGTTCAAACAGGGCCAGGAGTAGTCCATGTCTCCACCAGCTAGAGCAGAAAAATCTTGGTATTCATGGGATACCAGGTAGAGTACTGAAGGGTATTTTTTAAGTAGTAGAAAAAAATTAGCTCTAAAATAACTCCTCTTATGCTCCTGCCAAACAAAGCTTAAAAGCAGGACTCAAAGAATCAAACTGTTTCCAATTTACCTATACCCATGAACAAAGTTCAAGAACACTTTGAAGAATATGAACAGCCAACCAGAAAATTTACAATGTTTGGCGTCCAATAAATAAGTATCAGGCATATGGGAAGCAAGCTCTAAGAGTCATAAGAGGAGAAAAAATTCAATCAATTGAAACAATTTAGAATTGACAGATGATGGGATTAATAAATAAGGATATCAAAAACAGTTTTACAACTGCTTTGCAAGTGTTTCAGAATATAGAATATGAATATGTTAAGAACATTGTAGATATAAAAAAGATGCCAAATGTAATTTTAGAGTTAGTACTATGTTTGAGATAAAATTACACTTGATGGGGCTTCCCTGGTGGCGCAGTGGTTGAGAGTCCGCCTGCCGATGCAGGGGACACGGGTTCGTGCCCCGGTCTGGGAAGATCCCACATGCCGTGGAGCGGCTACACCCATGAGCCATGGCCACTGAGCCTGCGCGTCCGGAGCCTGTGCTCCACAATGGGAGAGGCCACAGCAGTGAGAGGCCCGCGTACCGCAAAAAAAAAAAAATTACACTTGATGAGACTAACAGCAGATTAGACATTGCATAATAAGGAGTTAACTTAAGACATTCTAATAGAAACTATTCAAATTAAAACAGAGAAAGGAAAAAAGACTAAAAAAACCCTAAAAATACATCAGTGAGTTCTGGGATAACTTTAAGCAGCGTTATGTAAGTTTAACTAGAGCCTCAAAGAAGGGGAGAAAGAAGATAGGATAGAAAAACATTTGAAGAAATAATGGCCAAAATTTTCCACATTTGATGAGCACGATAAACCCGCAGATCCAAGAAACTCTAAAAATCCCAAGCAAAAGAAACTTGAAGAAAACAGCACAAAGTCACGTTACAAACAATTGTTTACAATAGATAAAGAGAAAATCTTAAAAGATTCCAGGTGAAAAAAATACATTTCACATGGAAAAACAAAGATAAGAATAATAGCAGACCTCTTCAGAATACAATCCCAAAGACAGTAGAACAACAACTTTAAAGTACTAAAAGGAGAACACTGTCAACCTA
Organism: Delphinus delphis; assembly: GCF_949987515.2. Classification (NCBI taxonomy): domain Eukaryota; kingdom Metazoa; phylum Chordata; class Mammalia; order Artiodactyla; family Delphinidae; genus Delphinus; species Delphinus delphis. Next base: position 51,009,816 of record NC_082699.1, read on the forward strand.
GAATTCTAAACTCAGTCAAATATCTTTTTTTAAATGTAGGAAAATCTTTTCCAGAATCTAAATCTGGTGGAACCCATTACCAGCAGACATATACTACAATAAGTGTTAAAGGAAGTCATGGAGGGTAAAGGCAAATGATATCAAATGATAGTCTGGGTCTTGAAAAGCAATGAAGAATGCCAGAAATGGTAATTATCAAATAATTGTATTTTATTTTTAAATTACATTAAAATATACTAGACTGTTTAAAGCAAAAATATTACAATGGAGCTTCCCTGGTGGCGCAGTGGTTGAGAGTCCGCCTGCCGATGCAGGGGACACGGGCTCATGCCCAGGTCTGGGAGGATCCCACATGCCGCGGAGCGGCTGGGCCCTTGAGCCATGGGGGCTGAGCCTGCGCGTCGTGCTCTGCAACGGGAGAGGCCACAACAGTGAGGGGCCCGCGTACCGCAAAAAAAAAAAAAAAATATATATATATATTACAATGAATTTTGACATTTATCATACATATAGAAGTAAAATGTATGACAGCAATAGTGTAAAGGACTGCATTACCCTGATACCAAAATGAGAAAATGATATTAGTAGGAAAAAAAAAACCAAAACTACAGACCAATATCCCTCATCAATGTAGACAAAAAACTCCTTCAAAATATTTTAGAAATTCAAATTCAATGATATATGAAAAAATAATATATCATGGCTAAGTGAGGTTTATCTCAAGAATCAAGGTATAATAAATTAATATTAACATTTTAAAATATCAATGAATATTAGTATTAAATATTAATATTTTAAAAAATAAATCAATATAATTCATGTACTAAAAGCTTAATAAAAAGCCATATGATCATCTTAATAATGTGGGAAAAACATTTTAATAGTCAACATCTATTCATGAATAAAACTCTCAGCAATGAGAATAGAAGCAAAAGTCCTTAGCCTCATAAGGGTTACCTATAAAAAGCCTATAGTTAATACCATACAAATGGTGACTGCCTGAATTTATCCTCTTATGATTGAGAAAAACCAAGTGTATTTGCTCTAATCACTTCTGTTCAACATTGTACTGACAGGTCTAACCACTGCAATCAGGCAAGAAAAAAAGGCATACAGATTGGGAAGGAATAATAAAACTGTCTTTGTTCACAGAAGAATTGATTGTCTTTGTGTAAAAGTCTATAAGAAATATCCAAAAAGCCTTTGGAACTAATAAATGAGTTTAGCAAGATTGCAGAATATAAAGTCAATGTACAAAACTCAGTTGAATCTATGCATGAGCAACAAGGAATCTGGAACTGAAATTTTAAAAATATACAATTTACAATATAAAAAATGTGAAAAAGATAAATTTGATGAAAGATGCGTAAGACTTAAACACTAAATAGTGCAAAATGTCTCTAACAGAAATTAAAGAAGACCGAAATAAGTAAAAGAATATAATATATTCATGGATTTGAAAACTCAAACTTGTTAGCATGTTGATTCGCCCCAAATTAATTTTCAATGCAATCTTAATCAAAATCTAAGTAAGCTTTTTTTTTGTAGAAATTGGCGATTCTAAAATTTATATGGAAATGAACAGTACCTTGAAAACTAAAATAACTGGAAAGAAAAATTTGGAGAACTACTACAACCTGATATCAAGCCTCATAAATCTACAGCAGTCAAGACAGTGTGATATCTGATGTCAATATGAAAAATGAAAAATTAACCTGGACCCTATCCTCACCCTATATACAAAATTAACTCAACATGAATCAGAGATCTAAATGTAAGAGGTAATATAAAATTTCTAGAAGGAAACATAGGAGAAAATCTTAGTTCCCTTAAGTTCGACCAGCATTACTTTAATAGGACAAAAAGCACAAAGAATAAAAGAAAAAAAATCAATAAAGTGAACTTGATCAAAATTGGAATCTTTTGCTCTTCAAAAGATACTAATGAAAGAGAAAGGCAGGCCTCGGACTTGTAGGAAGCATTTGCAAAATATATATCTGACAAGTAACTTATACCTAGGATATGGAAAGAACTGTTACAGGCACACTTCAGAGATATCACAGGTTTGGTTCCAGACCACCACAGTAAAGCAAATGTCTCAATAAAGCAAGTCAAATGAATTTTTTGTTTCCTAGTGCATATAAAAGTTATGTTTGCACTATACTGTAACCTGTTCAATATGCAATATCATTATGTCTAAAAAAATGTACATACCTTAATTTAAAAACACTTTATTGCTAAAAAATGCTGTCATCTGAACCTTCAGCAAGTTCTAATCTTTTTGCAGTATTAACATCAAAGATCACTAATCACAGATCACCATAACAAATATAATAGTGAAAAATTTTGAAATATTGTGACAATTACCAGAATATTTCACAGAGACACAAAGTGAGCAAATACTGTTGGAAAGACAATGTTGATAGACTTGCTAAACACCGGATTGTCATAAACCTTCAATTTGCAAAAAATGCAGTATCTGCAAAGCTTGATAAAATAAAGTATGCCTGTACATCCCACTCATGACACACACAATCCAATAAAAATCAGGCAGAATATTTGAACACACAGCTTACCATATACAGATGTCAAATAAGGACAAAGATGCTAAATATCCTTAGTCATTAGGAAAACTCAATTTATAACTCTAATATTTTACTATACACTCAGTAGAATGACTAAAATTAAAAAGACTGACCACACCAAGTGTTGCCAGGGATGTGGAACAGCTGAAACTCTCATACATTGCTGGTTGGATTGTCAAATGACCATTTTGGAAAGTAGTTTGGCAGTGTCTTAAGATGTTAAATGTATATTTACCATAATAGCCTTTCTACTGCAAGGTATTTTCCCAAGAGAAATGAAAGTATATGTCCATATGTAAAGTTGTACATGAATGTTCACAGCAACTTAATTTTTAAAATCCCCAAACTGAAATGAAAGTTCAAATTTCCATCAACAGGTAAATAGATTTAAAAAAATGATGATATATCTATACTAAGGGTATACAAACTTTTTCTTTAAAGGGACAAATATATGTTCGGCTTTCTGGGCTGTATGATTTCTACTCAGCTCTGCTGTTGTAACATGAAAGCAACTATAAACAGTACATAAACAGATGGGGGTAGTCAGATTTGGCCAAGAACAAGCTGCATTTAGCCATCTGGATTTGGCCTGTTGGAATTGTCAAAGCCTGATCTATACACAATGAACTACTTCTCAACAAAAACAAAAAAGAAGAAACACATTGATGCATGAATGAATCTTAAAAATAATTATGCTGAATTAAAAAAAAACATACCATATGATTTCATTTATAAAATTCTAGAATTCTAAGTGGCGGAAGGATTATCAGTGGTATCTTCAGCCTGGTTAAATAATCACTTAGACATGGTTTCTTTGGTTCCTTGAACTTATTTATAACATTTTATTTAAAGCCTTTGTCTAATAAATTCAACAAATGGACTTCCCCAGGGGCAGTTTCTATTGACTGCTTTTTTTTTTCCTTTGTATGAGCTGTATTTTCTTGTTTATCTTCATGATGTGAAAATATATATATATTTTTGAAAATTAGCTATTTTAAATAATATAATGTGATAACTGGAAATTAGATTTCCTCTCCCCAGAGTTGTTGCTGTTGCTCTTTGTTTAGTGAATTTCCTGAACTATTTCTTTATGGTCTGTATTCTTTCTCATGTGTACCCACTGAAGTCTTCACTTGGTTAGCTTAGTGGTCAGCTAATGATTGGACAAAGATTTTCTTAAATTCCAACTCAAAAGTAGTCCCAAGGATGATTTCAAGGGGCACAAGTAGAGTTCTGTGTCTATACCTTGAGAGGAAAGGCCTTCAATTGTTAGCTCTCACTAGAACCCCACAGGAAAGGGGGTGGTCTCCCCAAAAGAGGAGGAGGAAAGCAAAACATAAGTGCCATTTAGGAGCTGCTCCCAGGGTATGCTATTATTCCTGTATATTCCTGGGCCCACTTTTAGCAAAAGAAAGCCTAATTACCCTGCAACCTGTCTCTGAGTGACCGCTTGAAGACCGAGATTGGCACAGGTCCAGATTTAATTATACGGCGTGCTTCAAATAAGACACTTTCTCTTTCCCTTGACTATTCATAGTCTAATTTTGAAGTCCAATTTTTGAAAACCCTAGTCCAGGCCTAAATATTCCATCTTAATCTAAATTAGTCTCACTTTTGGGTTTGGTGAACTAGTCTTCAGTCAATTCTCTTTCCTCAGGAGGATACATATATTTATGTGAAGACTTTTACTTCCATTGCTAATTAGGGGAAAGAAAAATTTGAAGGAAGAATGCCAACTCAAAGAAAATAAAGACACTGTTCATTGAGCTCCACATAGAAAGCGTGAAGTCACAGGTCTCAACAAACATGCTCAGTTGAAAGGGAAACACATCAAGGGTAGACTGTTTCAAGTTAACACGTTTGTATCTTTGGCTTTGGTGCCTGTACCAAGTAAAATAAAATAGTGGGACCAGATTTGAATTACAAATTTTGAAAGGGTATCTAGTTGGACCTAATTTCCATTAATAGATGTTCAGAACTCACATTGACATATAGCAATGAACTAAATTATCAGTGGAGTCCTACGTTAAATAGCTCTTGTGAAATAGATAATGAGCTATTTTGTGGTACTTTTTCTATATTTACAACTGTTTAATGAGTAGAAGTCCCTAGATATAAAAAAATCTGGTTTCCAGAAGATCCTGGGAAGCATTCCAGAGAGAACCAGATTCTTTAAAAAAAAAAAAAAGTGTCAGAGAGTGTATCATATATTTACTACATTGAGACAGTTAAACTTTAGGAAATTAAACAACACTAGCAGAAAAAACACAATTTCTTAAATAATAGCAGGTTAATCATGGTGAAAAAGTTTATCCAAACATACCTACCCCAAAGGAATTATAGTAAATGCCTTTTGTTGTAAATTAAATTGTAAGTGGCTAAGATAGTCTTTTAACTTGTACTATTTCAGTCACATCTATTCCCATTAGTCACATTAAATCTACATTAAACAAAACTAATTGCACGCACACGTCTCTGTGGGGAAAGCACAGCAGTTCCTTATGTAGACTCTTCTATCTTGCTTCTGCCTGATTTGTCTATGTACCAAAGTGTATCAGTTTTCTGCATATAAATTTTAAAGGAAGATACAACCCAGCAGTGTAACATACAAGTTAAAAACCTGTCTTTACCCTAGACTTTGGTCAAAGACATTTCGTTTTTGTTAGGAATCCTAAATAACCTTCCTAGAAACTGGTATGTAATTCATCACATACCCAACATTTAATAGTAAGTAGAATATATTACTTTGAAAACCTGAACCCATTCCTTGGGCTCTTAATGTTTTATGAACAACTGCAGAGAAACAGTTAAGGTCATTGGTAAAATCTAATGGGTATGTTTTGTTACTCGTTTAAAAAATGAACCTTCTGGGGCACTTTGCTCTTCTAAAATTCAAGGAATTTGAAACTATTGTTATAAAGGTTTAGAAACATACTACTGTTTCATAAACAGTAGTACACAGTCACAGTATCAAGATACCACATCAGTTTAAAAATAAACATTTTTCTTATACCATCTTTATAGCAGTGACTTAGCAATATACATAAAAAATATATATTCATAATAGACATTTACAATGCATATGTAAAAAGTCTATATTAGGTGCCTACAACCATGTTTTTAGAGTTTGTTTTACATGTCACATATAGTATATTCTATGCTAGAAAAGTCTCAAAAACATGAAATTCTTTTTGAAAAATAGGAATTCTTTCACATATATAGTTGGGAACTATATGTAGTTGGGAACTATATGTAGTTGGGAACTATATGTAGTTGAGAACTATCTTGCTCCCTTCTAGTCTCGAAGGTGGTGCTTCTCATGCTCCCCACATCCAGGTCAACCTGTAACCAGAGTAATGAAGAAGAAGTCATCAAAATACTTGTTAATTATTCAGAATCACACTTCAACAAACTAGGGCCCACTCAGTCTTCTAAGTCAGAATTTAGGCCACAGTACCTGGTCTATAGTTCCAGAGAGCAACTTAGGTGTGTATCTCCTTTCCTTGTCATTTAAAAATGAATATAGAGCAGAGCGTTTCATATCCTGGCCAAGAAAACATTTGGATCCCCATGTCTCTACTGGCTCAGATCCAGTGGTTCCAAGCACTCAACACCTCCTTACATCCCCCTGAGAATATCTACTTGAACCAAACACGTTTGAGAGAGAGGCAGATTTTAATAAGGATTTTGCAGAGGGAAAAAAAGATTTTGTACCTACTTCTGCCACATACCCTGAAGCATATAATTTCATAAATACCCATCCAACTTGTACCTTCTTCCTAGCCCCTCACAGTTGTAGCAGCTGCCAGCTCAGAAAGGAGGCAGTTTTCTTTTTCCATCTCTTACCATCCAAAATATTGTCACCACAATGCAGGAGATTAATCAAAACTCTTTCAACCAAATTGGCTTTCCCTGCAAAGGAAATCTCTTACCAACTTCAAAGAAGTTAAAAATATTTATATGCTATGTATTTATTATATATTTGTTGCACTTAACAATGGTCCTTTGCAAAATCTATAGTAATTCATGAGAGTCATTCGTGTTATATTGAAGACAACCCATTTTTTAATCTCTCTATTCACCTAGAACTCCAATGGCTACTCATAGAAAATTTTGTAAGCACCCTATTGGTAGCTGGGATTACTAAACTCCTCAAAAATTAAAAGGGCACTCTTAACTGGCTTTCATACTGAAGCAACTAATATGAAATATGTTTTCTCCCCAATGCATTTAGCAAAGATAGATGAAGGATATGAGGACATCTAGTATCAACCAACTATGAACTCCTGTGGGTTTGGCAATCCCTGCACCAGAAGTATTTATCATGATTTTCCTCAAAAGGGTCTCCCAGAGAAAGGTCTTGTTTCTGGGGGATGTATGAGCAACTCAGATTCTGTTTACTATGTTATTTAAGTAAAGAATCATCAAGAACCAATTCATCCTAAAAGACATTTGGTGATTTGGAACGCTCCCCAAGCCATTCATTTCCAAGGGCCAAACTGCATGCCCAACTCATGTTTAAAGTCCCATAAATTCTTAGGTCACATACTGACAGAGTATTTTCCCCTACCTAATTCAACCAATAGTACTTATTTTGTAAATACTTAAGGAACACCTACTATATTCCAGGCACTGTGCTAGATACTGCACTACAGAAATGAGTCTTACCTGCCCTGATTATTCTCTGTTTACACATCAAAATCCATCTCTGCCTCTTCTGCACCCTGCCTTGAGCCCTGAGAAGCTAACTTCTAGTCAACAGAGGTACACCTGCCCTTTGGTTTCCTGTCAGGTTTGCCCAGTGGGAAATACTGCCAGAAGTGAAGGGGAAAGTTCAGGGTATTAATTCTCCTTGTTCCAAATGTCTATGCAGGCTATAAACTGGCTCAGGCTGAACCCGTCTGCCCACAGGCACAGCTCCTACTCCTTCAGCTCTCACCCTATTCTGGTCGCGGCTGACTTCAGGCCTTGGGTAGGAATTGCTGCTCTCTGTTGGTAATCTCTGGGTGTTTCACCATGTCTTGTTAGTTCCCATAATCCTGTCCACAACTTTGTAATAGTGCTCTTTTTAAACTGACTTTAAATACCCCCTTTGTATGCAGTCCTTTTCCTGCAGAGACCCTGACTTGTGTGCTGCCCTCTAGAGCAGTCTCATAGAGAGCTAGATATAATCTTTTATATCTACTGTTATAATCAAGATAAATTACAAGCACAATGGATGCATAGGTGGATATTCCTAGTTGTCTACTCAAAATCTATTTTCCTTTTCTTCCTCGCTTACAGAACCCTAAACTCATTGGATTAGTTCTTATTCAGTTAAAAATACTCAATCTTCCAGGTTCCCTGGCTACTAGTTTAGCGAATGAAGATGTAATACAGAAGTCTCCCAGGTGGAGCTCCCAAAAAAGAGGTTGTATTTCTCATAAAAACTGACAGACTCAGCTAGTACACAGACTTTTATTTTTTATTTCTTCCTGCCTGGAGTGCACATTCAGTGTCTGGAAGCACAGTAGTCATCTTTAGATCATGTGAAGTAAAGTCCTTCACAAGATGTAATGGAAGAGGAATCTAAGAGGAGCTTTGATCTTTGGTAATTCCCAGAATCGATATTCTGGCCCTCAATTGCCTACATTTCAACTTCTTATTATGGGGGAAAATAGATCATTTTTTGCTTAACTTACTGTAGTCCATTCCTGATTCATGCAGGCGATCAAACTCCAGCTGACGTAAGTGAGTTGAAAAATGACTCTGTGTAAGGACATGACCCAGTGTTGTGTACAAGGAAAAGAAGTTCTGAATTTCTGCACCTAAATGTAGTATGTATGGTGCAGGAAAGAAGGAGAGTAGGGAAAGATATACATAGCCAGATCATAAAGTATCTTATCTACTGTGTCAAAGGATTTTAGGTTTTATTCTGCCAATAAGAAGGAGTATATCAATTTCATTGCTTTCAGCACTGAATAGCCAATAAAGATGACTTAAGCACTACAGGAATTTTTTGTACACATTTAAGGAGAAGCCCATATGTAGGAGGTTATAAGGTAGATTCAGAGGCTCAATAACAGCATTTGCTCAGAATCCTCTTTAGTTGGTTTCTCTGTGATTCTCTTAGCTTTTCCCTTACTGGGACCATTTTGGCAGTCATGCTCCAGGCATCACATCCAAAAGACAAGGAAAAGGGGGCTGGTAACATCTCTCTTCTCTCTCATTTTTAATTTTTATCAAAGAGTAAGATCTTTCCTAAAAGCCTCCATCAGACTTCCCCATAGGTCTTACTTGCAGAACTGGGTTATACATTCCTAATCTCATCTTTGGCAAAAGAGAATGATGTTACTGAAGAGGTTCAGAGGCATAAGGCTTATGCTACTCTGGCATAAGGATTAATTTGTGCTGAAGGCAACTGAGAAAAAGCAGACACAAGATGAGCTCTCTGGCCTCCCCCAATCTGCCTGAAAGCAGAACATAAATCCCTCTTGTGAAGGTATGTCTGCCCTTCCTATATCAGGAAGGGGATAACAACCTTATCGCCAGAGACAACAATGCGACGGCACCTAGGTGGACCTACACAAACAAGCTTACTAAATAACCCTGAACTTTCATTCGTTTCCCCTATATTTTAACCTTCCCACAATTTGCTGCCCCTAAAAGCCTAAACCTTTTTTCTTTGTCTTGTCGCTTCTCTACAAATTTGCTGTTCTTTGTTCAGATGCTGTATAAGCCCCAAGTTCTAACCACCCCTTCGAGTTATATTCACCACTGAGTACTCTGTATGCATGCACAATGCTTGAGTAGCAGAGTGTTAGTCTTTTCTCAGTATCTTTTCCTGCACTTTTGCTTATCTTCCCAGTGTGAAACCTTCAACTTTTGGATGAGTATATGATGACTTTGAGTAAAGAATATGTTTTCCAGCCCCCTTTGAAACAAATTTTGACCCTATGACCAAGTTCTAGCCACTGGCTTATAAACTTGCACATTACATGGAAACTTCTGGAAACCTTCTTAAAAGATACTGATGATGCTTCCTTTGTCTCTTTCTTCTGTATCCCTTTCTCTTTCCTGATGTCTGGATGTAGCTTGAGCAGATATTTGGGGCCATGAAATGACTTTAGGGATGGAATCCTCCACAGTAGGGCTATAAGATAGAAGGAGCTTCATTCCCTATGTACTTTATAAAGAAAGACCTACCAGGGCAGCTCCAAACTATCAACTTCTAGATGTTACTGTGAAAAAGAAATAACATTCTATCATATTTAAATTGCTATTATTTTTGTCCTTTCTTATTTGTAGCCAAGTCTAATGCTAACTAATGACAAACTATTTGTAGTTTATACCTTGTGGTCAAGGAATGGGACTCACTTTCCCTTAGCACATTGCCAACTTATTCTTCAACAAAAGAATGATGCTTTTAGCAAGAATGGAGAGAGTGGCTGTAGAATGTGCCACCAAAAGTGTTTGCTAAAGGAAATCATCCAGTATACATCAGGAAAGATGGAGCATTGCTACATTTGCATGCCTGGAAGTCATTCTGCCGTATGTATCAGACAAACAGAAACTAAGAGGAAGAGATGTAGAAGGTTGAGACCAGGGTCATGAGAACAGCCTCCAACAGTGTCAAAAGGAATGGAGAAGCATGCACAGCTGTGAGCTATTGATTGGATGGCAGGGGTTGGAGAGGAAAGAGAGAAGACAAGAAGATACCAAGATTGCAATCACAGAAAAGTGAAGAGGATTTAGAAAATACAACATTGTGTACTCTGTGCTTTCCTATTGGAAAAAAATAGTATATTCAATCTATCAATCAATAAACATTTATTAGGCACTTAACACATGCCAAACACAGGTGTCTGACCATATATTGCAGTTAGATTAGCTTCAAAACTATCTGTTTGTAAATAGGAGTTAATCAGTCCTTTTTTTTTTTTTGCGGTACGCGGGCCTCTCACTGTTGTGGCCTCTCCCGTTGCGGAGCACAGGCTCCAGACGCGCAGGCTCAGCGGCCATGGCTCACCGGCCCAGCCGCTCCGCGGCATGTGGGATCCTCCCGGACCAGGGAACGAACCCGTGTCCCCTGCATCGGCAGGCGGACCCTCAACCACTGCGCCACCAGGGAAGCCCTAATCAGTACTTTTGAGAATTCTACCAGGCCCTAAGTGCAGGACAGAGATAACTGAAAAATGAGCCCTTTCTTCAAGGAGCTCACTATCCAGTAGTGCTGATGAAATACATACACCTGGCACAGAGTAGGTGTTCAATATTGCTCTGGAGGTTGAATGACATGATTCCACAGAGTCATAAAATGGGAGTGTTGTGTGGTTTGGGGTTCAAATATTTTGCGGCATAAAGGAGAAAAATGATAGTGCTAAGGAAACAATGAAGGCTTCATGAAGGAGGTAAGACCTCTTTGTAGCTTAACTCAGCTCATCTCTTGCCTTCATTATTTTTTTTCTCTACTTATTTTGTTCCACATCCTTAATCATTTCATGCATTCTCAAGATAGATTTTTTTTTAATTTAGATCTGAACTGCCAGTGAGCTACATATTGATGCTAAACTAAATTCATATGAAAATATTTTTGCTTAATATGGATTCATTCAGGCCATCATCAAAAAATCTACAAACAATAAATGCTGGAGAGTGTGTGGAGAAAAGGGAACCCTCTTGTGCTGTTGGTGGGAATGTAAATTGATACAGCCACTATGGAGAACAGTATGGATGTTCCTTAAAAAACTAAAAATAGAACTACCATACGACCTAGCAATCCCACTACTGGGCATATACCCTGAGAATAATTCAAAAGGACACATGAACCCCAATCTTTATTGCAGCACTATTTACAATAGCCAGGACATGGAAACAACCTAAATGTCCAACAACATGAATGGTTAAAGAAGACGTGGCACATATATACAATGGAATATTACTCAGCCATAAAAAGAAATGAAATTGAGTTACTTGTAGTGAGGTGGATGGACCTAGAGTCTGTCATACAGAGTGAAGTAAGTCAGAAAGAGAAAAACAAATACCGTGTGATAACACATATATATATATATGGAATCTAAAAAAAAAAAAAAAGGTCCTCATGAACCTAGGGGCAGGACAGGAATAAAGACACAGACGTAGAGAATGGACTAGAGGACATGGAGAGGGGGAAGGGTAAGCTGGGACAAAGTGAGAGAGTGGCATGGGCATATATACACTACCAAATGTAAAATAGATAGCTAGTGGGAAGAAACCACATAGCACAGGGAGATCAGCTCAGTGCTTTGTGTCACCTAGAGGGGTGGGATAGGGAGGGTGGGAGGGAGATGCAAGAGGGAGGAGATATGAAGATATATGTATATGTACAGCTGATTCACTTTGTTATACAGCAGAAACTAACACACCATTGTAAAGCAATTATACTCCAATAAAGATGTTAAAAAAATGGATTCATTCAATCAGCTACAATTAATTATGATCCCATTATGTACCAGAATTTCAACAGTAGTTTTTGTACCCAATACTTTATTTAGCATTCCTAATAAACTGTAAGGCAAGCATATTATCAAGATTAGGTTCAGCTCTAAATAGCAGAGTTCAATAAGATAGAATCTATTTCTCTACTACATAAAAGACTGAAAACTGATATATTAACTCTGCTTCATAAAGTCCTCAAGAAACCAGCTTCCCTTTAGCCCACTGTTCTGCCATCCTTAAGATGTGGCCATTTTCTCTTTGCCCAAGAGAGCAGCTGGAGCTCCAGCCATTATACCTGCATTCCAGAGAGCGGACAGCAGCACGGGGAAAGATTTGAAGAATAAAGGAGGCAATAGGCTCACATCAGTTATATTTTAAGGAAGTTTCCTTAAAGCTGCCACATGACACTTCTAATTCCACTCAGAACTTAATCATATGGTCAAACTTATCTACAAGGGAGAATAGAAAATGCTACTTTATTTGAGACATTTTCCCAGCTAAAGAATGTAAGTTTTATTCCCATGGAAGAAAGATGGTGTGGATATTGATGAATAATGGCAGTCTCTACTGCAATTATAACTCTCATTTTATAAATGAGAAAACGAACACTCAGAGGGTGACTTGTTCCTGATGACATAGCTGGTTCATGTCAGAGCCAGGATATGAATCCCTTTCTTCTTGATCCAAATTCAGCACTGATTTCACTATACAACAGCCTCCATCTGTTGAAATATGAAATTACTCCTTTCTCACAATGATTTTTTTTCCCTCAGAACTGACATAGTTTCGCAATTATAAGCATAAAAAAATTGTGAACAAGTCAATACGGGGAATACATCACGACACCAAACATTATTCTAGTCCTTGATTTTCTGTCTTTACCTTTCTGTGATGTATTAAAAGCTTTATATTAATTTCTAGGTTAGTCCTATTTTCTTCATTTTGGGGTCTTGCCTCTTTATACTGATAGGTACCAATGTAATTTTATTTTGTGTCCTTCACCCTCTATAACGTATACCTCATACCTGATGGTTCTGTTATAAAATTACACAATTTTCCTGAAGCATCCCATAACATTTTCCTCCTGCATCATATCCTATAGACCAAACTGTCCAGCATGTCCGTTTTACATGACTCCCATTTACTCTTTTTTATCATCTTCAGCTCTGCTGACTTTTTGAAAGACTTTCGTGTATTACCCCAATGATCCTCTTCAGAGGTTCCCAAAGTCCAGGACACTTCTGAATCCTTGTGAAAAATGCAGCTTGTTCCCTTAGATATATGAAGACCTGGTTTCCCAATAATTCTAAGATGTATTTTAAATAACTTCCTTTCTTTTCAATAGTCTCTACACTACCTAATTTCATTTATCTGCTACATAAAAGCAATAATATTCTCCACCTGTCTCAGAGCATCTAATGCCTGAACTCCTTCTAATGCCATCACATACTTTTGCCACTCTCCTTGTCACAGTCATCTTCACTGCCACTCGTGACATCTGGAAAAATTTCCTGCAACTCCTAGACACTTTATCAATCTTCCAAAATTATAATAATAATAAAAAAAACTTGCCTGTCAAATGACTGCAATTTCTCTCTCTTCATATTTGAAACGTTTTCTTATCTATCAGAAATAATGTGTAATGCAAAACTTCCATTGTTTAGTGATTTAATTTGTCAACTAGCAAATACTTAGATCTGAATGCAGGCATTTCTCAGTGAATTGTTTTTGGGTTTTTTTTGGTGTGTGTGTGTGTGAATAAGTCTAGTATTGACCTCTTCTTGAATGACTCCTGGTAATATAGTAGAGTAAACTGATACCTGCATATCTTTGCTATTATGAAAGAGAGAGGAATGAATAAATCTCAAGTTTGGCATTGACTCTAGTTGACATGGAGAATAATGGAGAACCTCCAAGCAAACAGGGAATTATAATATACAAGAGGTGTTCTGCTGAAAATATAAAATATGAAATCACAGATCAAGTTTATGAACAGCAGCAGGTCTCAAGAGAATGTTTCCCCTACATTAGTGGGGGAAATGACAGCGCTTTTGATATATTAAACCTTATAAATGACTTCATATGATTTGCCTCTCTGGAAAAATACTTTTGGAGACTAAAGATTGGATGAAGACATCTACTTAGTAGAAAAAGAAGAAAATCATATTTATTATTTTTTATTAAACCCATGGAGCAAAATTTATTCTATTTTGGCAAGGTCACTGAAAATACTTCAATGGAAAATGATTGGAGAGAAGTTGTTAGGTTCTTTCCTCTAAACATTTTTATCTAAGATATTCCCTTATGTTGTGGGAAAATATAAAAATTCAGATTGGAGGGTCTTTTAAAGAATTTACAAAGCCTTCAAAAGTTGACTCTCGAAGCCATGGATATAATTAAGGTGATCTGGAAACTAGCTCTGTACTTAGTCTTAGCATGGGTTTGTTGTTGATTTTAAATACTTTTCATGTTAGATAAAACAATTTACTTTTCTTCTAACTCTATCTCGTTATACAATTCTTTAAATTACTGAGTACTCCTATGAGAAATGTAAGGATATTCCGTCACAGTTTCTGTCCGAAAATAGATAGCTAGTGGGAAGAAACCACATAGCACAGGGAGATCAGTTCAGTGCTTTGTGTCACCTAGAGGGGTGGGATAGGGAGGGCGGTGTTTTATGATATCCTTGTTTCGTTTATCAAATGGCTTGCATGAAAGACAATTTTTCTTTTAAATCCATTTTTATCCGATTTAATGATTTAAATTAGTTGACAAAATTGAAAATAATTGCTAAAATGGTATCTCTAATCACCTTTTCATTTTAAGTAAACAAGATATGTAACAATTTGGGCTTATAAACAGTTATTTCCACAACTAATTAGACCTCGTTTCATTTTAATACTGTTTTAATTTGAAGACATTCAATATATCCCCATTTTTGGAAACATAAAGGAAAAATGCAAATTTTTTAATAGATTTTATTTATTTATTTGTTTGTTTGTTCGTTTATTTTTGGCTGCATTGGGTCTTCGTTATTGTGCAAGGGCTTTCTCTAGTTGCAGTGAGCAGGGGCTACTCTTCGTTGTGGTGCACGGGCTTCTCCCTGCGATGGCTTCTCTTGTTGCAGAGCATGGGCTCTAGGTGCAAGGGCTTCAGTAGTTGTGGCACACGGGCTTCAGTAGTTGTGGCTCACGGGCTCTAGAGCACAGGCTCAGTAGTTGTGGCTCACGGGCTTAATTGCTCCACAGCATGTGGGATCTTCCCAGACCAGGGCTTGAACCCGTGTCCCCTGCATTGGCAGGTGGATTCTTAACCACTGCACCACCAGTGAAGCCTGGAAAATGTAAATTTTTAAATGAAAATTTACCTATTATCTCCTTTAAGCCACAATGTAATTCACAGTATTTGAAAATTTATAGTGGAAATATTCTTAGCTAAATTTTAAAGTGATTTCAGACAGTTATTAGTACAGTTCACCAAATATTTCTATTTCTCTGGCTTCTGGCTTATAGTAAGATTGCACTTCCTTTTCCACTTGTTTTGGGGCCATGTGATTATTTCCAGCCAATGAGCTGTGAGTAAAAATAATGTATGTCACTTCCAGGCTGAGTATTTAGCTGCTGACGCGATACCCTCCTGAGCTCTTCTGTTTTGGCAAAGTGATCCGTAAAGTTTGAGATGCTGGCTGGCCTCTTTGTCATTTCGGGTCCCTGAGTGACTGTGATGTGTTGAACCCCTTGCTGACTCAAGATGGACATGTAACATGAGCCAGAAATAACCTTTATTGTTTTAAGCCACAGAGTTCTGGAGGAAGATTTTTTTTTACTTTTACCATAGCATAATCTATCCCAAGTAAAACAAAATGTTTAGACTCTTTGAATTTAGGGTCTCTATTTTTGCAACCTCTACACACATTTACTTTATGATGACACTTGTTTTGGTCCACTTTAAGAAAAGTTTATAAAGATATAAGAAAAAATATAGAGGGCTTCCCTGGTGGTGCAGTGGTTGAGAGTCCGCCTGCCGATTCAGGGGACACGGGTTCTTACCCCGGTCCGGGAAGATCCCACATGCCGCGGAGCGGCTGGGCCCGTGAGCCATGGCCGCTGAGCCTGCGCGTCTGGAGCCTGTGCTCCGCAACGGGAGAGGCCACAACAGTGAGAGGCCCGCGTACCGCAAAAAAAAAAATACATATATATATATGTATATATATATATAGAGAGAGAGAGAGAGGGAGGGAGAGAGAGAGAGAGATACAGAGATATCAATGAACTAGAAGCTCAGGAAAAATATTTTAAATATAACAGTACCAGAAAGCACAGAAATAGGTAGATTTAAAGTTTTTCCTTAGTTCAGTATTTTTTAAATTATGAAAGAGGAACTGCACACTAAAGAAATAAAATTATATTTAGACATGTAGAAAGAAAACAAAATAATTACTTCTCAGACACAATTACATAATCATATTAACATTTTGATATTTCCTGCCAATCTTTTCCTATGCATTATTCAGTGTGGGCATGCATTTGCAAATTTAATAATGGACTATGTGAATTTTAATATTAAACTAATTAAACATAAGAACTAGAGGAAATGTATTTAAGTATTCAGCTGAGTTTATGGAAATGAAGGTTTTTTTAGCATAAATATAAAGTAAAAAACACTGACAAAATTAATTACATTAAACTTTAAACTCATGAATATCAAAGACAACCTGAAAAGGACCGGACAAAATGTACTTGTGTAGTCCAAAGCTGAAACTTGTATTCATAAAAAGCATAAAAAACACCATGCAAGAAAAAAATGGGTATTTTTAATTTTTAAACTTATTTAAGGTTTCCTATTTTGTTATACTCAGAATATACACTCAATATAAGTATGTCATTTAGACTTCATAATCTAGTTGTGAAAAGTAATTCATTCACATGAAAAAAATCACAAAATGAGTATAAGAGATCAATTGTATAATTAAGGGCTAAATTTTGTAATATAGCCTGAAAATACTTTAAGAGTTCAAAGAAAGGAAATATTTATGAGAGAGTAATCAGATAATACTTCTTGGAAAAGTAGGAACTGAGCTTAGCTTTGATTTTCCATAATAAAGTAAGAAGAATCTCTTTGCTTGGATCATATATGAGCTCAGTCTTGAAGTTTGTTGTAATGGAGTATACAGTTAGAGAAAGAGCAGTAAGTAAATGGCCTAGCTAGCTGTGGGGCTAGCCCGGGAGAGGTGGGCTCAAGTTCTAAATTGCAATGTCTAAATGGGTTGGTAAAGTTGGGTTTGATTTAGATTGGTACTTGGACACAGGACATCTGCTTTTATGGATGGTAAGTGTCTTAGTTCAGGCTGCTATAACAGAATAGCAGACTAGGTGGCTTAAACAATAAACATTTATTTCTCACAGTTTTGAAGTCTAGAAATCTTAGATCAGAGTGACAGCACTGTTGGGTTCTTGGTGGAGACTCTCTTCATGTTTTGTATATGGTAGTCTTCTTTTACTGTAGCCTCACACAGCAGAGAAAAAGAGAGCTAGCTTGCTTCCTCTTTCTATAAAGACACTAATCCCATCATGGAGGTCCACCCTCATGACCTAATTACCTCCCATACTCTGTTCAGCTGCAGTAACAAAGGTCTTCAATCTACACCTACAAATTCAGCTCCATCCTCCTTAATCTGGAGCCTGTGATTTAGCAACCCTATCTATACCAGCAGGTAGAATCTGGAGTTAGCTTTGCTAACTGAACCTCTCTGTCTAGTGGTCTTAGGGTAAACTCCCTGGGGCACCTGCATCTTTTCTTTAGAGTCCCCCAATCATTATTGCTTGGCTTCAGCTTTATTTCTTATTTTGTGTTCAGGGTCATTATTAGAAATCTAATTCTGCTCTAAACAATAATCTGCTTGGTTTAGGGCATTCCCTGGCACCCAACTTAATACTTTCCAGCCCTACCTCCAAATATCATCACATTAGGGCTTCAACATATGAATTTAGTGTGGGGACACAAACATTCAGTCCATAGCAGTAAGTGTCATCAAAAGGCAGAAGCATGCCAGGGGGCTGTCATGATCTCGGGATAGATGCTTCAGTTTCAAGCAGAGTCCCAGCACTTGAGGAGCAGCCAAATGTTTCCATGTGCATCATCTTATTTGACCCTCCCAAATCCTACAGACCTTTGAAGTAGGAAAAGCAGGTTTCATTTCCCTAATTTTGGAGGGGAGACATAACATGCCCAAGTCCTGAGGTCAGTAAAAGACACGTTCTGCCCCCTGCTCAGTGTTCTTCCCTTCGAATTGTAGGGAATCTTAGGGCCACTTATAATGGGAATTGTGATCACAGTGAAAATAACTGATTTAACCAGATGACTAAAACTTAAATTATCTTTAGAGAAATAAGGTTGTAAAACCATGTGGGGTTTCTACATTACGGATGTTATATTAGTTTACTAGGGCTGCCTTAACAAAATACCAGAGACTAGGTGGCTTAAACAACAAATTTATTTTTTCACAATTCTGGAGACTACAAGTCTGAGATCAAGGTATTGGCAGGGTTGGTTTCCTCTGAAGCCATTCTCCTTGGCTTATAGACAGCTGTCTTCTCACTTGGAATTTACATGGTCTTCACTCTGTGTATGTCTATGTCTAAATTTCCTCTTCTTGTAAAGACACAAGTCATATTGGATTAAGGCCCTGCCTAACGACCTCATTTTAACTTAATTACCTCTTTAAAGACCCTGTCTCTAAATACAGTCACATTCTGAGATACTGGAGGTTTGGACATCAACATGAAATTTTGGGGGATGCAATTCAGCCCATAACAGATGGCTTTAAAATCACAGTTTTGGAAATAGGAATGACATAATAGGACACAGGAAGCCATTGAAAGCTTTTGAAATGAGTGGCATAATGAAAGTGATGTTTAAGAAACATTAATTTGGCAGTGGATTGTAAAATAGATCTGGGAAAAGATTAGAAACAAAGAGACCAACTAGAAGACTCTTGAAATAGTCTACAATGGGTATCATGAGAGTATGGTGATGTTTCCAAATACATGCAATTTTAAAGTATGATGGAACTCCCTGCCCCCCTTTCTTTTAAATTTTGTGTATAGAAGTATGTCATACAATATATTGCTGTAAATGGTGCCACAAGCGTTCTAGTTAATGCTATAATAGAGGGGGCTTAACACATAAAAGGAGTAAAAAAGTCGTAACAAAAGTTTATTCTAAATGCTGCATTAATGTTATATAGTATGATAATTATCACATAATATGCTACTGTTATAGTAGTTTCTGCCCATTCATCACGCATTTATTTAGTAAGCACATATTGGATAGTGACTATGTGCTCTGTTCAGAAAGTAAAAGATATAATCCTACCCTAGAGGAGCCTGTCATTCTTTATGTTCCCTGAAAGTTAACTTTTTTCAAACAATTTAAACTTTCTCATTGTCTTTGTTAAAAAATTTTGAGCAATCATGAATTTACCTACCCATAAACCACTGAGAAGCCATCAAGCTCCTTTTTGAGAAGTACGGCATTTTCTTCATAAGGGTAAAGTAAACCTATTATAAATATGCCAGAGAACACACTCTCATTACTTCTACCTCCCCTAAGTGCCTTCAATCACCCTAATTCCCATGGACTTCAAAGGGAGCTCAGAAAAGATATGGCGGAGAAACAAGAAGTTGGCAGGAGTTGTACCAACACATCTTCAAACCACAGTGTGTTAAAAACACAAACCTTTCATGAAGCTAAGTGCCAACAAATGATACTTAGCATTTTCAAAGAGCTTCCCAATGGCCTAATTAAATGTTATGAGGTCAATCAGTATTATTAGCCTCATTGTGTAGATAAGAAAATGGAAACACAGAAAGGTTAAGTGATGTGCCCAGGCATTCACAGTTCAACAGTGTTCACATTAGTGTTTGAACTCAGAGGGCCTGACAACCCAAGGAATGTTTCAACTCATCTTCCAGTTCCCCTCAAAATATTATTGATCGCCATTTATGAACATCCTTAATAGGTATTAAAGGTTCAGCTTAACTTCTGAAGGTGAAGATACTAATTCCACTTCAAAAATAACCAAAATTTCTCATCGAATAGCTCCAAATTCACAGAAGTATATTAGAGACAGATAAGATTCTGCTGAATGTAGAATTCTTTTAATAGAGAACTCTATAAAATTATCTGTAATTTATATATGCTCATATATATTTTTTCTGTATATCTTAGTGATAAATGTGAGGTGATGAATTTTCCATTGTGATTAACTCAATGAACATCTTTGAAGTTCCCCTAAACTCTCATAAAATTTTTAGTACCCTGTCACTGCAAGAGATTATTCAGAATGCTTTCAAATCAAAGTCTGACACATTTAAATGATGCAACTGAAGTTGTTTTCAGAATAAATTGTTAAATAACTCCCACCACATTGAATGCTAAAAGTTGGTTTAAATAGAATCTCTTATAATAGGTACAATTTAGGCTATTTCTTTACTTACTACTAATAATATCTTTATTGCAAGTTCATACAAGAACCACCATTAGTGGATACAACTAATGCCTATGCATACTGAACTTTAAATCTCTGGTAAATGCTTTTCCAAATAGTTTTTAAAAAGTAATAATTTATGTGCTTCTTTTAATCTAAGTTTCTTTCATCCCTGCTTAAATAAAAATTCATGTTTATGTTTTTCCCTGCCCCAGTATTGCATAATAAATTGTTTTATGCTTCTAGTAGTTTGATTAAAGCCAATTAATTACTTAATGTGTTTTTAATAAATAGGAATAAAATCAATCTTTCATTATTGAACTTATGTTTCAATAATAATAATAATAGCAAAATTAAAACATTATTTTGCCCATATTCTATTTTCTGCCCCATAGGAAATTTGATCTTAACACATTATTGACCGGGGGATTTTTGCAGAAACTAACGCCTGTAGCTGTAATATGTCTCCAGTCAAAAATGTGTTAAAACGTGACATGATATTAAAATTGGAGGCCTGCACTCTACCCTCTCTTCAGTGTGTCACAGGCAGTCCTTTGATGTTGACTTAGAAGAGATGTGCACTATTGGTTAATCATGGATATAACTTCCATTAACCCAGAATTCATCTTTCCTTTTCTAGACAAATTATTTCTATCAATTTTTTTCTAGATCTTGGAGACTTTCTTTTCGACAGTCTATCCAAGTTATCAGTAATGGAGACATGGAAGCAGTATAGAGTGGTTGTTAAATTCTGGAGTTCTCTCGGCTTAGTTTAAATTCTGACAGCCACTATCCAAATGTGTAATCTCAGGCAAGCTGCTTAACCCTTCTAAGCCTCAATTTCCTCACTGTAAAATTGGAGTAGTAGAAATATATACTTCATAGGCTTATTGTATGAATTAAAGGAAATAAAATGGGTAAAGCACTTAGTATAGTACCTGGAATAAAACAGTTTCTCAATAAAGGTCAGTTATTATTGTTAGAATGAAAACAATGGAAATTGCAGATTGGTCAATTTACCCTTACTATTTATTTTCAAATATCCACTCACCAAGTATTTTTGAGTGTCCACTCTGTGTACGGTCTAGGTATTCCACATAAAATTCTAGTTAATGTACTGGATTTTAAAAAAAGGAAGATTTGTTCCTATTAAAGTTCTAGTGGACGACACAAAACCTGTGCACAAATGTTTATAACAGCTTTATTCATAATTGCCAAAACTCGGAAGCAATTAAAATGTCCTTCAGTGGGTGAGTGGATAAACAAACTGTGATAGAATCCAGACAATGGAATATTATTCAGTGCTAAAAAGACATGAGCTATCAAGCCATAAAGAGACATGGAGGAAACTTAAATGCATATCGTTAAGTAAAAGAAGCCAATTTGAGAAGGCTACATACTGCATGATTCCAACTATATGACATTCTGAAAAAGGTAAAACTATGGAGACAGTAAAAACATCAGTGGTTGATGGGGATGCAGCAGAAGAAGGGATGAATAGATGAAATACAGAGGACTTTTAGGGTAGTGAAAAATTCTCTGTGTGATATTACAATGAAGGATACATGTCATTAGACATTTGTCGAAACCCACAGAATGACACACCAAAACTGACCTCTCTTACATTAGCTATGGACTTAATGCTGAGAAAGTAGTATCGTCAGTGGAGGGTTTTGTCATAGACAATTGCATCAGTGGACAATCAGCATTCTTTTGAGGATGTGTCTTATAAGACCGAAGGCTGAATTCATTTTGCCATGTTCCCTTGCACATCGTCAAGGTCATATGGCCTTGGCTCCACCCATTAGTTGCTCACGCAACAGTTCTGCTTGGAACCCAATTTCTGGCAAGGGTATAGCAGAAGCACTTGTTCGGGGAAGGCAACACTGATGGAGATGCTGATGTCCAAAACCCAGCATCAGCAGGGACAGCTGTGGGTTTGCCTCCTGTCCTGGTAGAGGTGATGGTGCTATTCTCCATTTGGGCATTCTCCTGTTGTAGCTGGGCATTGTTCTTAATCTTCACAGCTTCCAAACTTGACTCTGACCTTTCCAGAGCACCTGAGAGCCACCTAATGTCTACTAATGAAGTGTTTGTCTACTTAACCTATGTAGACTTTGCTTCACTGTCTGAATCTCAACCTGTATAATGACCTACATGACATATCCCTTAAGACAAAAGTTTGAGGCAGGAAAAGCTTAAGTCACTGAGACAGATATTACTACCATTCACTGATATTGTTTCTCTCTCCAACAAGGACATAATAGTAAGACTGTACTTCCTGCCCTATGAATTTAGGTACAGCTTGTGACTTGTTTCGGCCAGTGAGTAAGCAAAAGTGATGTGCTTCCTTTCCAGGTGAAGCCATTTATTTTCCAGTTCTCTACTGTCTACCTCTCTCTTTGCTTGTTGAGGCTGTCATGAAAGTCTGTGCTATTGTGGAGGGAAAAATGTTGAGCCACCACAGAGAGTAGAGCTACCCCATAAAGTGTCCAAGATCTGCAGAGGAATTTCATGATAAAGAAATGAATTCTTGTTTAAGCCATTGAAATTTGGGGTTGTTCAGTACTGGAGCATAACTTAGGCTATTCCTGACTACCAGACATATTAGTGTTTGTAGAAGAGTTATATATGCTCACATCATTTGTAAATAAGTTAAAATGATGTAAATAAATTAAAATGATGTCAAACAATTAGAGGTTTCATACAATCTGAACTGAAATAATAATATATCTGGAAACATTTAAATCCCATGAGGTCTTTTCTCCTCCCCCTCGTTCTTCTTCCTCTTCTTCTTCCTATATTTTAGTTTACACTTATGAACACTATGATCTGGGGTCACTGTGGACTTTTCAAACTCCTTAATGGTGTGATCTAAACCCATAGGTAGAATTAAACCCAAGTAGGTTTGTGGCAGTATAGAACTGTTTAAATGATAGCCTACTCATTTCTTACCTATTTTGCAATTATTTGGGATATTTTCTGAGGATAAAGTTGAAATACTTGAAAAATGAAGTTGGCAAGAGGCAGACAGATATAAACCAATTATTAAAAATCAATAGTCAGCAAATAAAATGGTCTGTACCTTAGAATCTAAGAGTACTTATACCTGAGATGATAAAATAAGTTTCATCTGCTATGCCCACTAAGCTTGATTAGTAGAATTGCTTGAAGACTATGCAGAGTAAGGAGTTTGAAACTAAATTCAGATTCATTCAGAAAGCCATGGTTGACTTGTTTATCTGCAGTGGGCATGGAAGGGACTATAAACATACATGTCACATATCAGCCCCCCCTGCCCTTATGTTATAATGTCTGCTTATATGTGTGATGTAAATTTGTCCTAGATTTGAAATGCTAAACACTTCCACTTTATCTTAAAGCAAACAGAAGAGAGGGCCCTAAATAGAAATGTGTTATTTTAGACAGTCTGTTGCACAACACTCTCCATCTTGCCAAAAATAACTCTGTAATAAGATTAAAATTTCTGTTTACTCCTACTTCAACTAAGACATTTGAGGAAATTACCGCTAGGCCGTATCTTAAACGCATTTGACTAACATATCAGTTATAAACTTATATTGTAATTAGTTAGATTGGAGACCCTCTCATCTTCTTTCCTCTACAAGATTGTGAAGTGTCTGAAAGTAAGGTCCACGGCTGATTCACCTTTACCTCAACTGCTCACTAGGAGCAGTTGAGACCTCGATGTATGGTATGTCTTTAATAAATGACTGTTGAATAAAAGCACTGCAAATGGAATCAACAGCCTGACGAAGGCTTTGTTACTTATATAGCAGAGCTGTAGGATCTCTCTCAATGCAGCAATTTTGTATATCTATTAGCCAGCCAAAGGGTTGACTGGCTTCTTGGAGCACAATGGTAAAGTTCTCCAGTGGCACCTCTAAATCAAACTGGGAAATTCTAATGAATCTAGGAGTGATCCCAGCTGGTAAAAATGCCTGGCGCTATGAGAGTAAAATTAGATAATTAAATGGGCTGTTATAATTGATAGGATGGGGGTGAGGCTTGGGCCATCAACAGTGGCTGTGAATCATCAGCTTTGGTCTCAGATTTAAACCTGGACATCTTCATTCTTGTTGCTCCTTTCATCCTGGCCTGCTGCTGACTCTCCCCATGTTTTCCCCCAAAGGAACCTGCCTGCTGGTTGAGATGCTGTGGTATATGTGATAGAGGGCCCTTTAAGGAACTTGCTCAGGTCTGTTTGTGTTACTACTGTTTCACGTGCCACAGCATCTCAGGGCAGGTCTGGCTCAGAGTAGCTTTTGAAGCAACAAAGGACTATCTCTTTGTAGACTAGCTTGTCTCCTGACTATTTTGCCGCTGGACAACTCAGTAATTCACTGGAAAGGAATGCTGCATACTAACAGTTTTCTCACATAAAATACCCGTTGGATCTGAGGACTTATATACCAGTGCCTCTGGAAATGTGAGGGAAAATATATAACTCCATCTGAAGCAGACTGTTTATGTTTCACCAAGGCTTAGTCTCCAGGCAGATTTTTATTGCAGCCTCCAATATATTTAGGAAAACAAAGTTGCCAGAAAACACCCTCTATTCTTTTAAACAGGCTTGAAGCCTGAGAAAACCTTAGCACAAAACAATAACTCAGTTATATTTATAATCTTAAACACCATCCAGAAGAGCATTTCAAAAATTATATGCTAGGAAAGATAAGACTCTACCCCATAAT